>NW_025395574.1:0-6115 GCF_016433145.1 Gracilinanus agilis | reverse complement strand
TAACTGCCAAAGTTCCAAAATTCCAGGGCTTGAATTGCATTCTTACAGTATCTTCCTTTGTGTTTTGTGGGATCTTTTCCCAAAAGTCATAGGTGCATCCTATCTACTCTTGATCTCACCTACTCCCCTTACTATCTTATATTCCCTCTCCCACCCAAAATAATGAACCCTTATCTTGTCCTAACACTATGCTAAGAATCTATTTTCTTTCTAAAATAGGTTTAGGAGAGATTGGTAGGGAAATAAGGTTTGCAATTTATATAAAAATATTTCCAGGGTGTAAAACAATGTTGTAACAAGAAAAGTTTTTCACTGAACACAATGTGTAAGTTTACAATGCAACAATTTTTCTATCCTTAAAGTCTTTAGAGTTATTATTTAACCTGTCTATGCTCTTAACAGAATTTTAACTTGTTTCTACTTTGAATGTATAAATATATTAGATAATGTAATAACACTTATGTTATTATTCCTAACTGTTATCCAAGTTATGCTTTTACCCTAGCTATGTATTACGTGTAATGTTAGTCTTCCTATTGAGAATCTATGTTAATATGTTAGTAACCTTACTTATTTTGTCTCACTACACTTAATATTTTATTCTTATGCTTTCCCTACACTAACTTGCTAATATTTTGGAATTTCCCTAGCTAATTCTGCACTTTTCCTGGTTCTATGCCCTAATTTGTTAGTTATGCTACCGTATCTACATGGTTAGGGATTATTTACACTCCTACTCTACTTTTTCCAACCTATGTTACAGGTATGTATAAGATTTACATTATTCATTATGATACACAATGTACATTATTGCAGTCTGCATTCCAGTGTTAGCCAGATAAAAAAGCTTTACGCCTTTATATTTGGCTAAGACCTTCATGAGACTTGCTAAATTATTTACATCCTATGTACATTTACATACATTACATACAATTTTATGCACACAATCTTCTGACACTCATTTATTTACATGAGGTGTCAGCTAATTTGTCAGTTTTGTGTTGTGTTTTGTGTTCTCATATGTACTGTGTATGCAATACTCACTGCTTTGTTGCTTGTAGGACATCTCTTTTCTTGTATTGCCTGTAGGTTCTCTTCTGTCTTGAAGTTATCTACTGTGAAATGCATTTCCCTAACATGTGAAGGTAATGTGTGTTTTGTGCTTACACTGCACCAGTCTTACATAACCTGTTCCTGTCCTTCTTGCAATGATCATGATTTTTTCACACTTCTTTTAATGTTAATTTCTTTTACACCAGTCTCCTTGGTGTTGGTTTGCAGCATCCATTGATCTTCTCTTGTAATCTTCCCTTTGGTTGTCTAATGCTTGCCTGTTGTTGAACTTTTTTTTAAAACATTTATTAATATTGATTTTTAACATGGTTACATGATTCATGCTCCTACTTTTCCCTTCACCCCACGCACTCCCCCCACCCATGGCTGATGCACATTTCCACTGGTTTTAACATGTGTCATTGATCAAGACCTATTTCCAAATTGTTGTTAGTTGCATTGGTGTGGTAGTTTTGAGTCTATATCCCTAATCATGTCCACCTCAACCCATGTATTCAAGCAGTTGTTTTTCTTCTATGTTTTCTCTCCTGCAGTTCTTCCTCTGAATGTGGGTAGCGTTCTTTACCATAAGTTCCTCAGAATTGTCCTGGGTCATTGCATTGCTGCTGGTACAGAAGTCCATTACATTTGATTTTACCACAGTATATCAGTCTCTATGTACTGTGTTCTTCTGGCTCTGCTCCTTTTGCTCTGCATCAATTCCTGGAGGTCTTTCCAGTTCACATGTAATTCCTCTAGTTTATTATTCCTTTGGGCACAATAGTATTCCATCACCAGCATATACCACAATTTGTTCAGCCATTCCCCAATTGAAGGACATACCCTCCTTTTCTAGTTTTTTGCCACCACAAAAAGCCTAGCTATAAATATTTTCGTACAAGTCTGTTTATCTATGATCTCTTTGGGGTACAAACCCAACAATGGTATGGCTGGATCAAAGGGCAGGCATTCTTGTATAGCCTTTTGAGCATAGTTCCAAATTGCCATCCAGAATGGTTGGATCAGTTCACAACTGCACTAGCAATGCATTAATGTCCCAATTTTGCCACTTCCCCTCCAGCATTCATTACTCTCCCCTTCTTTCATTTTAGCCAATCTGCTAGGTGTGAAGTGATACCTCAGAGTTGTTTTGATTTGCATTTCTCTAATTATTAGAGATTTAGAACACTTTCTCATGTGCTTATTGATACTTTTGATTTCTTTACCTGAAAATAGCCTCTTGGGGTCCTAAGTCTTGCTGCTCTCAGGAACAGGCCCTGGAGCTGCCAATGACTTAATGGACGCCCCAAACCTGCTTTAACTCTTGTGCACTGGCCTTGGAACTGTATGTGGTGTGGGGGGTGGGGGAGGGGCTTGTACAGCTCCCGTTTTAGTGAGAGCTGTTTCACCCCTTTATAGCGTGGAAATGCCCCGATTCCACATGTCTTCAATGCTAAGCCCTGTTGTGGGGTTCCTTCGTTCGTCTGGATTTGTTTTTATGTCCCCTTGAGGAGACCTATATGCTTCGGTTAGGAGAGGCCAAGCAGCTGCTTTTTACTCTGCTGCCATCTTAACCCAGAACCCTGTTGTTGAACTTTTTGACTAGTGATCTCTCGTCTGGCTCTGGAACTATTGTGATTTGTGTTGTTTTATTTGTTGTGTTATCAGTTATGTATTTACTTATGTTTGCAATTTCCTTATGTTTGTGTTTCTTGGTTGTTAGTTTGGTCTAATTGTTCTGGGCGTTCTGTGTGTTGTTTCTGCTTCTTCACATGGCAAGCATGATATGTGTGAGTTCTCTATATTTTGGCTTTTACACTTTTCCAGATGATAGTCTCTGTGTTCTTTGTATACAGTCTGCTTTTAAACCCTTTGCATTGATTTGGCTTAGTTTTGTGGATCAATAGCCACTTGCATACGGATTTCTTTTGGAGGTATAACATTCTCCATTATTGGAACTAGCAGTCCAGTATTGCTTAGAGTTCACTCGTCTGCTGTGTCTTCCTTGCTATAGTCTACTCCACATTTTGTTGGCAATCTCTCTCTATTTTGGTTTTCTTGGGTGTTCTGTTCTTGTATTGGATTACTTGACTTTACGTTCATGTAATGAGCCCAAGCACGTCTTTTCAAAAGACATATCTCAAAGCAATACTAGATGTGGTCCAGATGATGTGTGTAAGGTGCTGAATCATTGCTACATCCTTTTCTTGTTGGAAATTAGGTATAGTTTGCTCTGTATCTGGACTTTCTGTTTGTTCTAGCTTTGGACTCTCAGATTGCAACACATTTTAATCTTGCAATGCCTTTGCTTTCCCTACATTGTTATTTCTGTCTGGCATTGTCATGTTGTTATCTTGACTGTTCCCCTGGCTTGGCTGTATTATGTTCTGGATTGAAATTCATTGTTCTGTGTGAGTGAGCTGTTAGTAGGCATGATGCTGTGTTCTATTGGCTTTTTTGTTGACCATGGGTAAGGTAAAGATTTGTATGCTTCCCTTTCCCATGCTTTGCTTAGGTTTGACCAAGATGAATTCATAGAAAGTTTGCATTAGAGGAAATCCTATGCTCACATTGGGAATATTACTGTTGCATATATATCTCATCCCATTGGGGCTGTAGAATTATGCATGATGCATCTGCAAGATTGAAAGGAGTTGGGAATTGTGGAGGAAATATGATGTGTATTCATCACAAAAACAGAACTTTTGTATTATTGTTGAACTTTGTTCCTATTCCTGTTGTATTTTCCTTGTTTCCCTCGTCCCACTTATTTCCTTTTTTTCTTGTTTCTACATGATCCTGCTTTGATTCCTCTGTTTGATTATCCCTTAAGCATTTAGAGTACTCTTCAGGTGGAGGCATTCCTGAAGTAACTGAAGCTTGTAAGTTTGGAAGTTTTTGAATCAAGGTTTTCCTCAAGGATTTTTTTGGCTTAAACTTTTTTACTGTCAGGTTTAAGTTTGAATACCCTATTATGTCTATGCACTTCTTTTCCCTGTTAACTTTTTCCTGTGCCAACTGTCTTGGAGTTTACTTGTGGCAGTGCTTAAGGATAATGCTCTTCCCTTCCCACTGGTCTTTATTATAAGTTGCTTTGCAGTTTCTTTCATGTCATTGCTTGTCTGTGTGTAAAACTGCTCAAAACACCCATTTAAACTTATTTCTTGTACTGTTGCATTTGGATTTGTCATTAGTAGATCTTTTGTGTATGTTCTATTTTCATGCTATCATCTTGTAGATCTGGAACATTATTGTCATTACGTGTTGAGGATTTAAAGTTCAAATCTGTTGTTATTGGTAAAGATAATCTGAGACTTATAATAACATTTCTGTACCAGGTGCCCGAATTTCCCACACAAAAAACAACATCTATTGTTTGGGGTTTGTCTTTATTGGGTTCTAGTGTTATTCTTAGCTTGTAAGGTGGCTAAGTTTTTTATTTCTTCGATTTCCTTTTGCTTGATTATTGACTTAGCCTCCTTAAGCTGCCTTTTAAGATCTGAGATAGTGTCATCTTTATTTCTCTCTGCTTGTTTTTCCCTTTCATTTGAACCTGTATAGACATATGAAGCAGTTTTTCTCAAGTCCTCTAGAGACAACTCTTCCCACCCAGTGCAATGCAAATGAAAAAAAGTTCTGATTGGCAAATTGTTCCCCTTTATGAACTGCCTCCAGATGTGCTGGAGGTAAGGTTCTGACAAATCCTTAAAACCAATAAAGGACTCCCCAGCTTCCACCAGCCTATCTAGATAGGCACTAGGATGTTCCCCAGCCTCTTACCTAATTTTGTTGAATTTTCCCCAACTAGCTGGCCTTTTTGCATGGATGAGCATTGCTTCGGTGAGATCTCTACATCTTTTTAAAAATGCATGGTTCCCTGGGTTAGACATTTCCAAATCTACATAGTCCATTGGCTATGATGTCAAATTATAATTGTCCCTAGTCTCTTGAATAAATTTTTTGGCCTGTGTTGGAGTAAAAAACTCCACTAAAAGGATCTCAATGTCCTTAAACAAGGGATCATAAAGTCTACTGGTGCATTTAAATTCCTTTACTGACTTGTGGGGATTTTGATACCAATCAGGCATTCATTTTTTCAGGCTATCTATGTCCCCACTAGGAAAGGACTTATGGGTCTTTATGTGAACTATCCCAGCATCTCCTTGTAAAATGGTTTGGTAGTGGAGGGGTAAAATGGGGATAACTGCTTCTGCTCCTACTACTAGTTCTTTGTGTTTGGAATTTGTCTTGGCCCCCTCCTGGCTTGCACCTTCTGTCTCCAACTGCATCACTGCCTCTGCCTCTTGTAGTTTCCCCCCTTTCAAGTGTTTTCCCATGTCTAATTCTATCATCTTGGCTAGATCTTCTTTCAATGTGGTCAAGGTTACTTTTTCTTCAGACTTGTGCCCCCAGATTTGCCCTACTAACTTCTTTAAGGTCCAGTAGAATTGTAAGAATGATGCAATACCGCCATGGTCGTGTGTATGAATGCATGAACCCTTTCTACCTCCAGTTTTAATCACTGATACGTGTAATAAGTAATGAGGGATCGTTTCCATCCATAACCCATAAATCATGTTCCAGAATGAGTACAACAATAAACTGATCAGGACAAAAAGAATTCTGCCCACTGCAATATCCATTGTTAGGCTTGTGATAACTATGCCTTTAACTACATCTGCTGAAGCTACTTCTCAAGAGAATTTTGTCCCTCAAGAGTTCCTGTACTGAGCCCCACCCAAGATGGCTGCCGTCTATATCTTTGAAAGGTTTTTCTTATTAAATTTGCTTTTTCTCTTGGTTCTTAATTCCTGGCTGGCTCGCTACTTGTAAGAAGGAGGGTGATTAGAAGGATTGGGGTGTAGTTGAGAACCCACTAGTAAGATGTGTAATGTCCTCGCCTCCCTCAAGCCACCCCTCCTTACTGGGAGACAAATAGGGTTCCCTGAGGAAACCGGGGGAGCGGACCCTAGAAAGTCCTTCTAGGTAGAGGAATTGTAGGTGTAATGTCCCCCCAAGGGGAAATGAGTGAATCCCCGATAGGATGTTGGTGCCTGTTGAG
>NW_025395573.1:0-5085 GCF_016433145.1 Gracilinanus agilis | reverse complement strand
CCTGCCATGACCGAACCTGGGAAGGACTCCAGAATCTGGGTCCAACATTTGTGGGCTCATCGTCCCCTGTGGCCAGGAGAGGATCCACTTCCAGAAGAGCCAAGGAGCGAGGAGATTTGGGACTGGGTGGCCTGTGTATGTGGTGAGTGTGGGAGTGTGTGAGTGTGGTGTGTGTGTGTACACCTTTATGGGAGGACGAGGCACGACTCAGGGCATATGATTCAGTGGTTGAGATTTACTGTGCCTGTGGATTATACAGGAGGACCTATTATCAAGCCTGGGCAAGCCCAATTTCCGGGATTCCGTTAATCGCCTCACCTGTTTCTGAGTGTGGACCTATTGGTACCGCAATTCCTGGATCTCGTTAGAGGACAGGCCGGGAAGGTTGGGAAGTGATTGTGATTGTGGCTGCCCCTGGCAGTGGGCGCTGTGTGTCAGAACATTGTGTGAGGAGGTGGTGCACTAGCGTGTGACTGTGTGATTGAACTGATGGGGAATCTGGTGGTGCCCTGGTAGGCATACAGCTAAGTGGTTCGGCTTGCCCCACCACTCCAGGGATTATACAGAGGAACCTAAGCCAAGCTTACCAGCCACAGGCACCCTTTCTACCTGTTTCTGAGTGAGGACTGGGGGACATACACAGTTTCTTTTGACCCGTGAGGGCAAAAGTCGGAAACCCTGGGAGCAAGTGCCGAGTGTGACTGACAGGCCACGTAGACCATTGAACCTCCCTACTCCCTTGGAATTACTCTTGGAACTGGTGAGGTTTGAGGCCTCACAAGACCGCAAAGCAAAAGGTTCGAATCCTGTCTTTGTAGTCCATCCAGGCTATTTAAGGTCCCCAGAGTTTCTTGGGGTTCGAATGCCCAAGTCAGGAGGTTTTGAGATCCCCGAGGAAAGTACCAGTGGACGCACTGGAGGTTGGGAGGAGAGAGAGGACCAAGGTCCAGTCCCCACATCAATTGGCGCGATCCCCACATCAATTGTTCGGGACTGGTCTGGGCTCCCCCAGGCAAGTGAGTGTGAGCGTGCGCACGTTTGTCTTGTGTTTGTCTTGGTTGTCTTCCCTGTTACATATCTGTTTTGTTGCTTTTTTGTTGACCCTTGTCTTTTGTAGCCTTCTTTTGCCTTTTCTCTTGGAAGCCACGACGGGCCAAAGCAAGTCTACCCCTCTTTCTCTTATGGTTACCCATTTCCCGGACTTTAAGGCCGGGGCCCATAATCTGTCTGTCTCTGTAAAGAAAGGGAAACTGATCACATTTTATAATTCTGAATGGCCCTCATTTGGGCTCAGGTGCTGCGGGACGGCACACTCAACTTAGGGGTCATTTCAAAAATTCGAGCTAAGGTCCTTGATCCTGGGCCTCAGGGACACCTAGACCAGGTCCCCTATATCTTAACCTGGCAAGATCTGGTCCTTGATCCCCCTCCTTGGCTCCAGGATTTTGTTCAGACAGACTCGGATTCCCCACCAACAGACACTCAACCAGTAGGGGGGACTGTTGGGACCCTTACACTCAGTGCAAGAAGAGGGGAAACTAAGGACTCATTCCCCAGGTCTAAGCCCAAGTCCTCTATTCCCCCTGTTTTTCAAGAATCCTCTCCCGAGCCCCCCGAGATTCCATCACCTCTCCCACCCCCATATGCCCCACTGTACCCTCAGCTAGAAGAGATGGCTGGAGGGGTGCCTCAGCCAAGAGGGGCATCTGGAGGTATGCCTCCCCCAACCCTTAGCACTAGGAGCCGAGGCAAGCAGGGGACCCTAGAACCACCTGACCCTGGGGGCTCCAGTTCCAGTATTCCTGGTCCGGACAGTGGGGCCTGTGGTCCAAGGGGGACCCCATAGTTATCAATATTGGCCATTTTCATCCAGTGACCTTTACAATTGGAAGTCCCAAAACCCTCCTTTCTCTGAGGAACCCCAAAAACTTATTGCCCTATTGGAATCTGTTTTGTTCACACACCATCCCACTTGGGATGATTGTCAACAGTTGTTACAGGTACTCTTCACCAAGGAGGAATGTGAACGAATCCTCCACAATGCTTGTAGACATGTTCCTGGGATAGACGGACTCCCCATGACCCAGCCTCACTTCATAGAGGCGGTCTTTCCCTCCACTCGTCCCACTGGGACTTTGAACAACAAGAAGGTAGGGAACACCTATGGGTCTATCGCCACTTTCTCATGGCCAGTCTCCATGCTGCGGCTCGCAAGCTGACTAATTTGGCTAAGGTATATTTAGTTAGACAATAGTCTGACGAGAGCCCTGCTGCCTTCTTGGAGCAACTCCAGGATGCCTTTTGCCTATACACTCCTATGGACCCCCTGGCAGAAACCAGCTGGGCAGCTGTCCTACTCTCCTTTGTCAACCAATCTGCCCCCAATATTTGCCAAAAGCTCCAAAAGATAGAGAACCTGGGAGAGCAGTCTATAAGTGACCTCGTCAAGGTGGCTGAGTGAGTATTTAACACCCAAGAAACTCATCAGGAAAGGGCAGAGTGCCTGCACCAGGAGGAGCAGGAGTACAAAACCAGGCAGCACCAAGAGGATCAGGAGTACGAAGCCAGGCAGGACAGAAAGAATCAGAAAGACCTAGCTAAGATCCTAGTGGCTGGTCTGTCCCAGCAACTGCAGAAGGAACTCCCCAGTAGTTAGGGAGCCTGTGACAAGGAAGGCCACTGGAAACGGGAGTGTCCAGATCGGCCCAGGAGCAGAACCCCTCGCCCTGGCCTTGCAAGTGCAGATTCCTGGGCACCTCCCAATCCTAACTCCCTTCGCTACCCGCACCATGACCAACCCAAGGCAGTAGCTGTGGTCCACGTCCCTGGCCACCAAAAAGGGGACTCTTTGGAGGCATGGGGAAACCGAGCTGCTGACCAGGCTGCATGAGAAGCTGCCTTCCATGTACCCCTCCTCACCCTGCCCATGATCATACCACCCCCTCCATCTGGAGATCCCCAATACTCGAAACAAGACCTAGACTGGGTGGCATGGCACCATGGGATTAAAGATGGTTTGTGGTACAGGGACCCGGAAGGCAACAGAATCCTCCCTGAGGCCCTGGGACAGCTGCTCTGTGCTCATTTGCATCGCCTTTCTCATCTTGGGGAAAAGAAACTTGCCCAGCTTCTTGACAAGGGACAACTAAAGTTCCCAGGCCAGGGAACCTACTTAACACAACTTGTAGCCACTTGCCTGTCTTGCCAACTAATGCGGTCAGGGAAGCCCAATAAACATCAAGAACATCGAGTAAGAGGCGAGTGGCCCTGCCAATCCTGGGAGGTTGATTTCACTGAAGTAAAGCCCGGAAGGTATGGGTACCGCTACCTGCTAGTATTAGTGGACACCTTTGCAGAGTGGCCAGAGGCATTTCCAACCAAAGCTGAAATGGCCCAGGTGGTAGCTAAGAAACTGATGGAAGAAATCATTCCTCGCTTTGGGTTCCCGGTAACCATTGGTTCTGACAAGGGACCTGTTTTGTGAGCAAGGTCCTTCAGGAACTTATGGCCGCCCTGGGGGTGGACTGGAAATTACATTGTGAGTATAATCCCCAGAGTTATGGCCAGGTAGAGAGGATGAATAAAACAATTAAGGAGACATTATCCAAATTGGCCCTCGAGACTGGCGTAGACTGGGTGACCCTCCTTCCTTTAGCCCTCTTCCAGGTCAGGAATACTCCTGGCCCACATCAACTTACCCCTTTTGAGGTCCTGTACGGTTCTCTTCCCCTCATCCTTCCCCAGGTGCCCCGGATGCCCACAAAGCCTCAAGGGCCAGAGAAATTCCGAGCCATGCTTCTGGGGCTTGCAGAGGCCCACTGTGATCTATGGCCCAGGCTCAGGGAATTCTTCCAACCCCCTCCCCTTCCCCCACACGACTTTGTACCTGGAGACTGGGTGTGAGTTAAGCAGCACCAGCGTGCCACCCTCCAGCCCCGCTGGAAAGGTCCATATGTCACCCTCTTTGTCACCCCCTCTGCTTTAAAGGTTGATGGCATTGGACCTTGGATCCACCACACACACACGTTCGCCAAGCTCACGAGTCCGAAGGGAACCCATTACTGCTATCACTCTAGCCACCATCCTCAGCCTAACTAGAGCAGGCACAGGAATAGCATCTCTCACCATACACCAGCAGAGCCTTTCTACCCTTCGGGCAGCAGTCGATGAGGACCTAGCCCACATAGAAAAGTCCATCACTCACTTAGAAAAATCTCTCACCTCCCTCTCACCTCCCTGAAGAACAGAAGAGGACTAGATCTTGTCTTCCTACAACAAAGGGGACTCTGCGCAGCCCTAGGGGAAGAATGTTGCTTTTATTCGGATAATACGGGTTAGTCCGAGACTCTATGACTAAGCTACAGGAAGAGCTAGCCACACGATGTAAAGAGAGGGAGGCTCAGGGGAGCTGGTATGAACAGCTGTTCCAGTGCTCCCCCTGGCTCACTACTTTGATATCCTCCCTCCTAGGACCCCTAGTCCTTCTCACCCTCCTTTTAACTTTTGGGCCCCTTATCCTTAACCAACTGGTGGCCTTTGTAAAAGAACAAATTGGCTCTATTCAATATTACCAGACAATCCCCACCCTAGATACAGCATGTGAGGACACCAATTTTTAAAAGGACCACCTGAGGATGATTCCTCAGGATCATAAAAAGAAGTGGGGAATGTTGGATTTTAAAAATCTGCCTCCAGGCTATCTAATTATTTCTAGCCTGAGCAAACTGCTTCCTGGCTCCGTCTTGAACCCCCCTCCCCCAAAAAAAGAATGTTTCTCCAGCACATAAATGTCTTTTTATCTTCCCCCCTGATAGACCTAAAATTAACCTCCAGGCCAAAAAAAAAAAAGTTCCCAAGACATAAATATCTTCCTTATCTCCCCTTGATAGTTACCAGATGCTTTCTGACCCTTGACCCTAACACCCCTCCCTACTTTTCCCCCCCTTTGATGGATGGCTGTCAGATGCTTCCTGATTCCCTGTCCCTGATACCCCTTTGATGATTACCAGATGCTTCCTAATACCTCTCCTTGATAACGTATGTTCCAACCCCCTTCCCCAATGTTCCTATATAAACCCTTGGCTT
>NW_025395572.1:0-2153 GCF_016433145.1 Gracilinanus agilis | reverse complement strand
CAAAACTTTCACCTACTAAGAGGAACACCACCAAAAAAGTCAATGACAGAAGCTAGTATAATTTTTTTGGGGGTCAAACCAGGGTCAGAAAAAGGACATCAATTTGGAATTACCTGTCTTCATTTCTCAATACATATGCTATGACAAGAGAGAATGATGCATCTTAACTTTAAAACACTTGACTACAGCAATTCATTATTACTCTGTTTCTGCATAGTTTTCTTTATGAACATAAAAGTCCAAGTGTTCTAGAATGAGAGATAAGATCCAGGAACTAAATGGATAAAGGAAAGAAAGACTGTTTAGGGTAAGATTGCTACTTACGTCGAAATGAATGTCCTCTCCCTCTATGTCCTATGAAGAAAAATGAAAAGGAAACAATGAAACTTACCAAAGAGGCAGAATTAACTGAAAAAGAATACTTGGAGGACACGGTTAAAACAGTATGATTTAAATAGAAAAATTAGTATTTAAAGAAAACTAAGAGAATTTCCTAAAAAATTGTGACCAATTTTCCATTGGATGGAACACTTCCTCTGACTATTAGTTTCTCTAGGAAGCCTTCAAAGTTGGTTAAATGGTAAGTAAAAATCTCATTTTTCCTGCCAAAACTTTCACCTACTAAGAGGAACACCACCAAAAAAGTCAATGACAGAAGCTAGTATAATTTTTGGGGGGTCAAACCAAGGTCAGAAAAAAGGACATCAATTTGGAATTACCTGTCTTCATTTCTCAATACATATGCTATGACAAGAGAGAATGATGCATCTTAACTTTAAAACATTTGACCACAGCAGTTCATTATTACTCTCTGTTTCTGCATAGTTTTCTTTATGAACATAAAAGTCCAAGTGTTCTAGAATGAGAGATAAGATCCAGGAACAAAATAGAGAAAGGAAAGAAAGACTGTTTAGGGTAAGATTGCTACTTATGTTATAATAATACTACTAGATGTATGTAGATGTTGAGGGAGATAATGATATGACATCTTTCTCCTTTATAACAGTGCCCAGGCAGGATCCTGAAGGTCAAAGGATGATATCCCTTCAGGTCCCACCTGGGGTTGATTGATATTATATAATGGGCTCTTTAGCTTGGTAACTGTTGGTATCTGACTGCATCTCCCTTCCCAAAGAAGCTATGAATAACCACTTCAGGAAGGTACTTTTAAAACTTTGATTGTATTTAAACAAAGAGGGATAATGGGATTGGATAAAGGTATTGGGAAACCCTAATTAAATTTGGTAATGATGAATCCCTAAACTGTAGGCAAATAAATGAATTAAGATGGTTAGCTTCTTTCTGGTCCAGCCTGGCCACAGCCACACAGAGTAGGCAAACTGCTTTTTGATGTTTCAGCTTCTTCTTCTTTGCTAGATGATATGCCTAGCCAGTTTTGAGATAGCCACCCTTTTCCACCCTCTTCTTCTTCACCTGCCCACTTCCCGGATCCCTCCCAGGCCCTGGGAAACCTAGATAACTAAGATGATTGATTTCCTAATATCTAGGAGCAGTAGAATCCGAGATGATGGTCAGGGTACAGGTTGATGATGTTACAGGAACAAACAGGAGGATCTTGCAAGGCTGAGTCTGCAAGTCTCAATCCCACCAAAGACCAGGATCCACAGATCTCAGGTCTCAGGCAAAGAAAAGGAACCCCTGCCAGGGTGGTTTTATACCCCCCTGGGCCAACTGTTCTCTCCTATGTCCGCATGCCCCTCTGGGAACATCCCAACATCCAACAGATCCACCTGTCAATCACAGTGTGGACTCCTGGCTCCCAGGGTTTCAATATAACACTTACCTGAAGATGAATGCCCTCTCCTTCTATGTCCTATGAAGAAAAATGAAAAGGAAAGAATAAAACTTACCAAAGAAGCAGAATTAACTGAAAAAAAGTACTTGGAGGACACAGTTAAAACAGTATGATTTAAGTAAAAAATTATTATCTAAAGAAAACTAAGAGATTTTCCTAAAAATTTGTGACCAATTTTCCATTTCATGGAGCACTTTCTCTGACTATTAGTTTCTCTAGGAAGCCTTCAAAGTTAGTTAAATGGCAAGTACAAGTCTCATTTTTCCCTGTCAAAACTTTCACCTACTAAGAGGAACACCACCAAAAAAGTCAATGACAGAAGCTAGTATAATTTTTT
>NW_025395571.1:0-5518 GCF_016433145.1 Gracilinanus agilis | reverse complement strand
TACTTCTTAAAATAATATCACAATTGATGTATACCTGGATTGCTACATATCCCCCTTTTTTTTAAAAAAAAAAAAAGAAGAAAAAAAATTATTAGAGTGAGTGGGGAAAAAAAAATGAATTTAAAAACAAAAGAGAATGGAAAATTCTAAAAGGAAAAGGGAAAAGTGAAAATCTCAAAGACAAAAGTAAAAACTGTGATTGAAGGAAGAGGATTAAAAATTTGAAAAAGATGCAAAGTGAAATCTAGCAATCAAAAGATTCTTGTTAAAAAAATAATAACATTGGAAGATAAAATTTCAAATCAGAAAATGTAAGAAGGCCCGAATTAATGTGAAACTTACAGTTTCCCAAACATGTGGGAGATATAATATGTTATCCATTGGCAATCAAGGGTGTAAGAAGTTGTCAAGCCTTTAAAGTGAAAGAAGGGTCTAGTCTGAGACAAAAGGGAAGTTTTATTTCCCTGTCTGATTTTATGTCAGATTTTCGGGATGGTGGAGCCAAGATGCCAGCCACATTGAGATATTAGTTGGAAACTTGGTAGAAGTCCGACCTTCGTTTGAGGGTGTCAAAACACTGCGTCCTTTTACCTCCAACCAGGACCTTAGTAACCAACATCCATCTGTCTTCTATGGATTTTAGGTCTCTTTCGATCTTAGGCTTTCTGGCAAGTTGTAAAGGCTCTGTCTCGATCCCTACTTCTGAAATCAGACATAATCATTCATACTAGGCCCGTGATGTTTACCAAATACTTGCAGGTTCCTACATCCTTAAGCTTTTGGATAAACAAATAGAGCCAATATATAAAAAATTATCTTAATCTACAAAATCAAAATCTTGGTACTGATTCCCACATACATCAGTATCCAAAGTAGAGTGAAAAAATAAAATGGGAAAAATAAAGGAAAGAAAAGAAAAATGTAAAATCAAATGCCTCATTACAGATAAAAAATAAAATAAACAATGAAAAATGTTCACCAGGTAAAGGGTTTTTCAACACAGGATAATACAACAATTGATGCACATACAAAAGTACAAATATTCCCAAATTATAACATACTATTTGGTTGCTGAATCATTACATCTGCCTTTCAATTAAAAGGTAGTTTTTTTTTTGTTTGTTTGTTTTAGCAATTTCTATCCAAATAGTTTTTTATACAAGTTAAATTCTAGCAAAGACATATACATATATATATATTTTGCAAATATAGCATAAACAGGTTAAGAGAATTAACACATATATACATTTAGGACAATAGAAACAATTTCTTATGCAAGTGAACAGTATCCAATGTACTGTTATGAAATTACAAAAACAGTTCAAGTCTAATTATAGAAAATACATATTATAAAAGCTGACTAAAAGCTGTTATGACTTATATGTTTGGAAGAATCGAAACAATTTCTGTTTGCAAGAGAATAATTGAACCAATAATAAGAGAATAATAGAACCAATGTAAGATTTTGAAACTGCCAATATTACAATAATATTGTAGTTTTGCCTAAATATTATACCCTAATATCTCTGTACAATGGATTGTTAAGATGAGATTTTGGAATTATTGGTTGTAAGCTTTCAATAGAAAAATAATTTTCAGATCAAATTTGAGTAACATGGAACAATTCCAACAAAAATAATTGCAAGATATACATTGTACAATACAATTTAAATTTTTTGGGTGCAAGTAAAAAGTTGATCTTCAATAAATACCCATATGCTTTTAGAATAAAATGTCTGTAAGCAAGTTAATAAGTCTTTTGCAGTTAAACTGTCTCTTAATGAAAAAGTTCATCTGTGTGGATAGTTCATTAGACCTGTTCTCAAGTCAGTGGCTGTGCCTTGTTTGTTCGTATGCTGTTCTGGGATCTGGTAGCTGTGCTGTCCTATGGTTAGTGCTGGACAGACATCTGCTTTCTCTGCTCTCTGGGTTGGTCTTTTCTGGGAATGCTTGATGACTCTGGTTTTCTTCCATGCATTCCTGATACCTGTGAAAACAGAAGCAAAATCTCGACCCCAAATGAAAAACTCATTGGGTCTTTTTCTTGGAACTGGTTTGTTAGAAAGTGCCTGATAACATCCTTTTTGGTTTTGAATTTGGGCTTTTGAATTTTGAATTTGGGCTTTTATATTTCCTTTAGCTCTTTTCCCAATTGGTAATTCCCAATTTCCTGGGATACCAGCCTTAAGAGAGATGTTCCATGATTTGTCCAATTTTGCCCATCTCTTGCTGGTATAAGCATTATTATTCCAATTTTTTAACTTTTTTGGAATAGCCAAATGTGCAAGAATATTTGAAAGTTGTGCAACAACATTGCATACTTCTCCATTTTGAGCTTTTGCCCATACAGCATGAGAGTAATTATCTCCAATTACATATCCATTTTTCATTTTTACAAAAGAGGCATATTGTAATGCATCCCTTTGCCACAATTGTTCAGGTCTTACAACTTTGCAGTCGCCTCCTTGAGGAGTGTCAGAATAAGGAGCACAAGATTTGCATTGCCAATCAATTTCACTGACTTGTATAGAAAATTGAGGTTCACAAAATTTTGCACTCTGATGTAATATTGAGTACAAATTAACCGTTTCCTGCAAAGCAGTGGTTACTAGGCCATTTGCCTTTGAAATTCTCTCAGTCTGAGGTCTATGGAGATTGTGAGAGCAAATAAAATTTTCCTTTTGACTTTGCAAGATTGCATTCTGTGTGGTGTGAAACAACAGAACAGTTTCTGTATCTTGCATTAGTTTAATTTTTTCAGCCTTTAAACAAATAATCAGATAAACAACATATAAGTCACATATGATATTATAAGTCTGTGCTATGATCTTAAGCACGTGTCTAATTGAAAAGTCTTTTTGTGCTATAGTACTAGTATTTAGACTAAAATTTACTTCAGATAAAATATCTCTTTCCCAAAGAGCTTGTGGTATATGAAAAATACCAGAAAATGTCTTACTTTTCATGTAGAACATAATCAATCTTTTATTAGTAATTTGTTGTGTCCAATTTAAATTTGAAATGTTAAATTTTAAATTTGACTTCACACTAACTTTTGCATTTAGCAAAGATTTGTTTGGAGATAGAATTGGTTGTGCAAGTTTTTTGTCATTTCCAATTGAAAAAATGTGAAATGCTTTGGATTTGACTAGTATCTTTCCCTTAGCATTTTCACCAATGACCTCAGGGCAGGTTTTTAGTCCCTGAGAAATGAGGCTTCTACTCTTACCTGAGTTAAGTTTTTGGGGAATCAAAGACTTATCTCTGGTGCCCTGAATTTTTAAGGGGCTCAAGGCTGGCCCCCCAAACAGTTTAAATGCTGTTTGGTTGTGGCTGTCCTAGTCTGTGTTCTTGGGAGATATGGTGAGGCCCGATGCTGTACTTTGGGACACCCTTTGAAAAATTTATGAGTCCACTTCAACTTTAATTTGGGACAGGATCCTGTAAAATGTCCAGCTTTGTGCCAAGCAAAGCAGACAGGTTTTGTCTTTTTAAATCGATCTGCCATCAGATTCTTGTGGTCTAAAGTTTTTATGTCTTGGCATGCTTTTATAGCCTCTTGGTGAGGAGTTGTCTCCTCAAAGAAATCTGTAGCATTGCGTTTTGTAGTTACAATCTGCCATGCTCTTTGAGCAGCTAGTCCAATTGGATTAAAGGTTTGCTCTGAATATAACAATTGCCTAGTAAGATTTATAAATTTACCTGTGCCAGTTAATTCATCATAGGCAATATCTATATGGTGTTTTTTGTTGATTCTAGCTTGTTCCTCACATAATTCCTGAAACAGTAACTTCCATATTATGAAATCTTTGGCATTAAGCACAGATCCAACTAATTCATACCAAAAATCTGGTGGTAGAGATTGCTGGCTAATCTCATCTATCAGTGCCGTGGTGTCCTGGGCTGCATTACCATACTGAATGACACTATTCCTGAGAGCTTCAAGAGTTTGGAATTCAACATCTTTCTGCTTTTCTAAGTTTACTTTTGCATTCTCAGGATTATCTCCAATTTCTGTTGGAGAAGCTGATTTCTCTGCTTTCTCTTCTAGGTTTAGGCTGGTTGTAAACCTGCAGTTAGTATTGAGTGAAGAAGGAGGAAGAAGAGGTGTGGGCTGAGCACTAGTCAGTTCATCAGAGTCAAGAGAAGCTGCATGAGGTGGAGGAGGAATAAATTGAGTGTCAGAAAGTCTATGGGCTCTAAGAGAAACTGAGTAAGATGGTGGAGGGATAGAGTCAGCAGGAACAAATGAAAGTGGAGAGGTTAGGGTAGGTAGAGGATCAGTAAGCTTAAGTGTGGAAGCAATAAGCGGAATCAGAGGATCAGCCTTTGAAGGCTGGAGCTCAGGAGATAGCTCGAGGGGAAGGTCAAGCTGAGAGTCAGCTTGATTCTGTGAAGTACAAGAAGTCATCAGAGGGATGGGTGGAGCAAGATAGACGAAATTCAGGTTAGAAGGAAAGTCTAAGAGTGAGGCAGGTTGGGACAATGAATCTTGAATGGTTTCTGCCTCTAAAGCTGTTCTAACTACCTTCCAAGTTAACCATACTGATGATGCGACTCTAAGTCCCTTTTCTTGCGCTTTCTTTAAAGTCTGTCCAAGTTGGTCCCACTGTTGTACATTGAGTACTTCTATTTCTAGTAACTTGGGATCACATTTCAAAATCACCTTAAACAATGCCTGAAGTTTAGCTTCTGGTACTCTGTATCCTTGCCTGTGCACTAAAGATTTTAGCGATCGTATGTAACTAGTGTGAGAAGAAAGTTTCTGACCCATTTTCTAGTGGTCAGCGACTCACCCCAGAGGCCACCTGAGGTCCGTTGACCGTCCCGGGTCCTGCACTGCAGTCTTCCTCTCAGGTGTCAATCCACGATGGGTGCCAGATGAAGCCGTCCACCGACTCCACGAAGATTCCTAGTGGGTTGGACACTCAGAAAGGGGAACCAAGGACTGAGTGAAAATGGGCTACGGGTTAAGGATTAATGGAAAGAGAACATAAGGCGAGAATAAAGATACACAGACACAGAAAGTTTTGGCATAAGGTAGACAGACAGCAAGTAAGCTCTGATGGTCAAGAGCTTCATGGTAAGGAGCTCTGATGGTTGAGAGCTCTCTTGCCAACTGATGTCTTGTCACTTTTATTGGGGTTACAACAGTATGGGGGGAAGGGGAGAGGCTGGTGGCCTGATACATTAACATTATGAGGTAATCATCATAAAATGCAAACTGTCAAAACCTGAAACAATAGGTAGAGCTAAGATCAGGATCCAGGGTGGATAGGGCCTAAGGCATCTACTGATGTTTGATACCTATGTTAATTGATCATTGAAGGAAAAGTAAGGAGACTGAGATAACGGACTCTCTTCTGGGGTGTGGCCTTAGGGAAGGGCTAGGGATTTGGCAAGGTCAACATTCAATTTGACTCAGGATTGCAGAGATCAATCATTAGCAGTATAAGAGTTAAGTTTTTGAATACTTCTTAAAATAATATCACAATTGATGTATACCTGGATTGCTACA
>NW_025395570.1:0-8315 GCF_016433145.1 Gracilinanus agilis | reverse complement strand
AAGTTGTGAATTGTCATCTTTCTGGAGATCAGGGGGAAAAGGTGGGAGATCACACATGGAGGAGAATAGACCCAGATCAAGTAGGTGGGAGGCCCGTCTCATTGAAACTGAGAAGAGATCTCCTCTACATCATTGCCGGGCCCCCATCTGAAGGTTGAGTCAGGAATCCCAAGTCCATCATAGTATGTTTGCTCTGCTTAGTGTCTATTGGCTTATAGGAAATCATTGTCTATCCTGGCTCCCATAGAAGGGACCACTTAGCTAAGAAATGAAATCATTAGCTCTTTTTTTTTTTAACCCTTAACTTCTGTTTATTGGTTCTTGGGTGGAAGATTGGTAAGGGTGGGCAATGGAGATCAATTGACTTGCCCAGGGTCACACAGCTGGGAAGTGTCTGAGGCTGGATTTGAACATAGGACCTACCATCTCTAGGCCTGACTCTCAATCCACTGAGCTACCCAGCTTCCCCCTGAAATCATTGGCTCTTACCAAAGTTTTCCTATTTATTCTCTCTCTCAAATGGGACTCCCAACTCTGTACTCTCATGCCCACCTCTCAAGTCTAAATCCTCATTCCATGAAAACTTATTGATGGCATTTGTCTTCTTATTTGTATCCCTACCCTCTAGGCTCTTATCCTTCACATACAGCCTTTGCTGTTAAGATTTTCCCCAAAATATTCTATAGGTTGGAAGCACCCTTAAAGATTATGTGCAGATGGAGAAACTGAAACACAGGGCTTAAGCTGAGCTGTGATTTTGGAAGGTTTTTTTTATACAGTAAATACTATTCTAATGAGTACAAATGCTGCTCCAGATGAAGTTCTAAGAACTATGAAAAAGGAAAGGGCAATTGCAACGTGGAGAACTGGGGGTGGGAAGACTCCCCCCTACACCTTTTCAGAGGCTAATCCATCATCTTGTATTAGCTCACTAAGATTTCCCCAGTGCCTGCACCCAGAAGAAATCTCTTTTTTCCTCATTTTCTCAGGTATTTATGTGTACCAACAGAGCTGGGTATTCATTCCATACAGGCCTTCTCTGGCTCTTCTGTTCAGGTCCCTGGAAGAAGTGGTATCCTCAGTAGAGAAGTTTGAGAGAGGTGCTGGCAATAATTCTCTTTGTTCCTTGGATCCCCAACAATGACTAAAACAAATTACATCTTTAAAGAGTTCTTTGGATTTTAAAAAATGTCTCTACCTCCTTTTAGCCTGGCAATATTGAGGGGAGGAGAGAGGAGGTAACTAAAGAGAGCAGAAGATCAGAAAAGAGTACTTCATTAGATATTAAACAACTCTGACTCATTGTGGTATCAGAAATGATGAGCAGAATTGTTTTAGAAAAACCTGGGGAGGCTCATGAACTGATGCAAGGTAAAATGAACAAAAAGAGGAGAGCATTTGGCATTGTAAAAGACACATTATAAGGATGACCTACTGTGAAAGGCTTATCTACTCTGATCAAGGCCATGATTTAAGACAATTCCCAAGGATGCAGGATGAAAAAATGGTCTCCATTAGCAAACAGAGAGAACTGATGAATTCTGAGGGAAGTTGAAGCATACTCTTCCCACTTTCTTTATTTTTCTTTGAGTATGTCTATGTGTGTATATGTGCTTGTGTTTTCTTGGAAATATATCCAATATGGAAATATGTTTTGCAGTATTTCAGATGTATAATCAATCTCAAATTGCTTGCCTTCTCTGGTGGTGGAGATGGGGAATGAGGGAGAGAATTTGCAGCTCAAAATCTTTTTAAAATGGATATTCAACAATTTTATATGTAATTTGGAAATATTTGATGAAATAAATAAATAGATGAAAAAAAAAGAGCAACTCTGACTTTCTTTTTTTTTCTTTTTTTTTTTTTTATTCTTTTAAACCCTTAACTTCTATGTATTGACTTATAGGTGGAAGAGTGGTAAGGGTAGGCAATGGGGGTCAAGTGACTTGCCCAGGGTCACACAGCTGGGAAGTGTCTGGGGCCAGATTTGAACCTAGGACGTCCCGTCTCTAGGCCTGGCTCTCAATCCACTGAGCTACCCAGCTGCCCCCTAACTCTGACTTTCAAGTCTCCATCTAAAGGATAATATCCACCCCCCACCATCACCATGGTTGGAAGATGCCACCAGTCCTAATGATTCCATTGGGTGCAAAAGGACCCTAGAGATCACATTACCCAAACAACTTCATTTCCTTTTCAAGTGCCTAATTATTTTTAAAATTACTTTTGTTTTCACATTCCATTCCTTTCTGAATATCCTGATTCCCCATCAAAGCTTAAAAGCCTATTAAAATTTTTTAAAAGCCTATTAAAATCAAATATGCAAACACACACGATTGGGGATGTAGACTGGAAACTACCACTCCAATGCAACTATCAACAATTTGGAAATAGGTCTTGATCAATGACATGTTAAAACCAGTGGAAATGTGTGTTGGCTATGGGGTGGGGGGTAGGTGGGGAAGGGGAAAGTAAGAGCATGAACCATGTAACCATGTTAACATTTCTAAAAAATAAATATTATTAAATGTTAAAAAAAAAAGTGCAGAATGTAGAATCCCAAAGTTATGACACAGTGTAACATGGAAAATGGAACAAAGCAACCACAAGACTAGAAAGAGTATAAATATGAAAAATGATAGATGCTTGTATAAATATATAAATTAGTATTTTAATTAAAGCCATGCTGATAGATAAAATCATTAGACCACGCGCTTGTAAGCATTCAAAACTGCCACCTCCAGAAGCGCCTACTCGCCAAAGAGACCACTCCCTCCTAACCCAGGAGATTTAAGCTCTCCCTTGTGTCAAGACGTCGGAAACGGAAACCAGTTGGACCATGTTGGACCACGGGAAATGTAGTTTGATACATTTCCCAAATTTCACTTTTACAATTCCCCGTGAGGTCTGGCAAAAAAAAAGGTTAGTCCTTTTTTCTTCGCTGGACCTGTAAAAATAAACAACTTCTAAATTTTTCAGGAATTTGGGGATAAAAGAAATAGATGAACAAATGGTTAAAATTAGACGCATTGACAAAAAACCAATTTGGGGGCTGTCCCCCACTGGCATAACAGTGTACAATTAAAACAATACATACAACTCAATTTCAACTCCCCATAGTTCAATCAACTGCACCCCAAAGTTTAAAGTTTGGTCTTCATGGTACAGTGAAGGTTTTTAGACATCTTCATGGTGTCTCCACAAAACAAGTTCGTCGTCTGGATTCTGGGGAGATGGCAAGATCCTTATCCTGAAATTATTCTCAAAAGAATTTAAACTTTACATTATAGATTACAAAACATACATTTTCTTCTAAGATTTTATATAATTCCCTGTGAAATTACTCCTAAAAGAGTTAAATATACATATATTTTTACATTATCGAATTTTAAAAACTTAACAGATATCCCCGTGAGGTAAATCTTAAACACACCTTTTTTCTAAAAAAGGTACCTCAGGTCAGCTAAGGATGAGTGGCTGAGTCCTGGGGGTTATATGAATTCAATTGGCAAAATAAAAAGAATAAAATTCAAGAAAAAAAGAAGAAAAAATTAACTTGTAAATGTAAAATGTGCAAAAATCTAGGGAAAATAAACTTAGACCTTTGAATGAAGGTCTAATTAAAGTGAATTCCGCAGTGTGCAATTACTCATTCAGGGCCAGGACTTAAGGAAAATGTCTCTCTCTGATCTGACTTATCATCAGCTTTTTAGGGAAGTGAGCCAAATAAATAACCAATCTTAGGTGCTTTCTAGGAATCTAAGTCGAGGGGACCCACGTCCTCTAAAGTTTTAGAAAAGACTGGGACTCCAGGACTCAACCCCAATTTCCAAGCCCAAAAGTATTGGCATAGAACTGCTGCAATCATGCAGATCTTAGTCAGTCAAGTCTCTGACCATGTGCTTTCTTTAGCACTATTAATGGCTTTCATATTCCCTTCTGGAATCAGAGAGGCATTTCAATCACAGTCCTATAGGCTCAGGTATTTGCTGTAGAATCAGAAAAAGGATAAATAATGATTATATATGTACTTCTAGTATAAGATGAGAAAAAGGAAAAATCAATTTCTCTCATTAAAAAAAATGTTTTAAAAATCAAAAATATATATATAGCTTAGAACTAGAAGGGTTATGTTACCCAAAAATGAGACTTTCTGTGAGAGAAAGTGGGTTTTACAAAATAGCAGATTCACAATGCACATTCAAATAGAGTACCATTATTTCCAATAGCACATTTTAAAACAATAAATAATGATGTTCAAAATCATATACTTGTTACAACTTTTAACCCTTGGCAAATGCTGTTATTGCTTCCATAGCAAAGAATATACAGGAGCTCCTTGACTCTCTGTATTTAAAAAAAATCCTGGATAGGAAATGCTTCTACCCATTTAAGGCAATAATATCTCTTATAATAAAATATATAAAAGCTTTATCCTTTAAGACAACAATTCTTAAGGATTTAAAGTAAAAGTTAAAAAATGCCTCTTGTAAAATTACAAGGTAATATTCAAAGCATGTAAACTTTCAAGGTTCTTTGCAATTACCAAGACAGAATAAATTTTTAAAAGACATGTGCTCTATAAGATGTTCATAGGTGGTACATATAACCGCATTGTTTTTGATACAGTAAGCTTTTAAGTAAATTAGGAAATATAATAACATCATAAGCAGTAACTTCATTAGCGTAAAATGATTCAGTGTAACAGGAAAATCCACGAAATAAGCAAGATTAATTAACAAAAGTAATTAGCAATATACAGTAAGATACAGTCTTTTAAAAACAGAAATAAAGCTCATTCAGTTCCGAGGTTTTAAAAGTTCACCCCTGCTTTCAATTTAAGGTTCTTTTGATTGAGTTCTGCTGAGTTTAAGGGTTTTTTTTTTTTTCAAGTTCAAAGTTCTTCCCCTGAGTTCAGTTTTTAATCACAAGCAAGTCTGAATAGGCCATTCAGCCCCATTAAGGGTAAACGCTAGGTCCACGTGGGTCGGTCGTTGTAGAAAATCCCACCTGTAGAGCTTGTGTGGGTGGCTAAATTAGGTCTTTAGAGAAACACGTGGAAGGCTAGAATGTCTCCTATAAGAAAGTAGAGAGAAAGCGGAATATACCCATCCAAATGGTTTGCGGCAGAGCTGAAGCAGTCTCGGCAAGTCTGGACTGGGTTCGCTCTTGGGGCTCGGGGTTCTAGGCTGGAAGCGGTCAGGATCAGCAGCATCAGCAGCATCAGCGTCAGGAATGGAGATCAAGTCAGGAGATCGGCAGTAGGAATGGAGGTCAAGTCATGGAGTCAGGAGAGCAGCGGCAGAGACACACTTTAGTGTACACATTTTAGTGTAAAGCCAAAAGCCCGAATCGGCTGGCCTTACCTCCCTCCCAAGGTGGCTTGGGCTGGACTGGCTGGCTGAGTCCCGCTGGAGGCAAAAACGTGCTCCAAAACAGCTGAGCCAGATGGCCAAAAAACAGGCATGGCTATCGTTAGGCTATCTGGAAGATTTAGAGTTCGAATTTCGACCTTCTGGTTCGCCAAATTATAAATATTAAAAATGATAGATGCTTGTATAAATATATAAATTAGTATTTTAATTAAAGCCATGCTGATAGATAAAATCATTAGACCACGCGCTTGTAAGCATTCAAAACTGCCACCTCCAGAAGCGCCTACTCGCCAAAGAGACCACTCCCTCCTAACCCAGGAGATTTAAGCTCTCCCTTGTGTCAAGACGTCGGAAACGGAAACCAGTTGGACCATGTTGGACCACGGGAAATGTAGTTTGATACATTTCCCAAATTTCACTTTTACAAGAGTCCATCCAGGACTCTTTCGAGAACCCAATGTTACTAACAACAAGATATTCAGAATATTTGTTGTTGCACAATGTGCAACTAGGATTCAGGGGAGATATGTATACAAGCTTCATCTAGCATAAAAGACCATGCATCCCTCACAAAGGGGTCCAGGTTAATACATCAGATTCTGGTGGCCTGGACCCTAGCTGGAGCTAGCAATAAAAGTTCCTTTTGCTTTTACATTGTTGGTGAAGACTCATCCTTGCAATAGGGATCTGGACTGAGCACATCACAATCACTTCCTCAAAGAGACCATAATATAAAATATCCCAGGACTATCATAGAAAAATTCAAAAATTCCCAGTCTAAGGAAATAGTACTGCAAGCAGCCACAAGGAAACAATACCAATATCATGAAGCCAAAATGACACAAGTCCTGGTCCCTGAACTCCTGGGAGGACCACCACAGGAAATGACAACTCCAAAGGGGAAAAGAATTTGGGGGCTTTATATATCCTTTTAGTGGAACTGAGGTCTGAGGATGAGAGAGTATAGTTGATTCACTTTACAATGGTAAAAAAGAAAATGAGGAGTCCTAGACAGCAATAACCATGATAGGCTGATGCTTTGCAAAAGAGAAGGATCCAGCCAAAAGACTGGGCTACCTTGTTAAAGGAATTTGGCCTAAGGAGAGAAAGCATTGGGACAAAAGAGGTACTTAATACCTGATGGGATTAACCACCTCTACTTAAACTACTTTAAGGTCTATTGTTAGTTTGAGACTTGTGAAGTTGGGTTTTCCCTCAGGGGGAAAACTCATGTGACAAGGTCAAACTTGAGGTCTTCACCTTCAAGCTAACTAAACTAGGGTGTGTGAAAGGAAATTCTTGCTTCTCTTTGTCTCTTGTGAGTTTACACTGGTGAAAAGGGAATCCTTTGTTTTCTTTCCCAAGTTGGAGTTAAAGCTTTGGTTAACAATAACTTAAGTACAAGCTTGAAGTAGTCAGAGGAGCTAGCAAAGCTAGGTGTGAAGCCAGCAAGATACTTGGAAAGCTCTACTTTTTTTCTAACTCAACCAGCAAGAAACTTTTGAATTCTTTGAGTTCACACATTCAGAAACTGGGAATCCAAAGGTGACAACTCAGAAACATGTGAATCCTAGGTAGAGATTTAACACCTTCAGAGGTGAGAAGTCCATCCCACAGACACTGCCCCTGGGCAGTACTGGACAATTTGGAAACTGTGATTGGCCCCTGTGAAAAGGGGCAGGGACAGAACAACACCATAAAAGCCACAAAATCCTTCATCTGAGGCAGTCTGATGAAGTTGAGCCTTGTGTAGAGTGTCTCCTGGAGATAGTCTTCAAGGGAACTTCACTGGAGACTGGCTGGGATTGAGGCTTCAACTTACATTCTGACTCCTGGACTACTTCACTGGGTGAGTGAAAAGGGATGATTGTTTCCCTAGTTTCCTAAGAGACTAGCTTGGAGGAGTTCTCAGAGTTACTCACTACTGGCCCTCCTGGCTGAGGACTAGCATAGGTATTTTCTATTAACCTCTCTCACATTGCTCTACTTTGTTGTTTCCCCTCTATTTTGTAAGCAAACTTCTGACTTTAGATATAATAATGCTCAGTCCTTTAGCTATGAGCCTCATTTCAGATAAAAATTAAAGTCCAAACATTAATTTAACCTTTACGGGGGTCATCAGATATCACTAGGCTACAAGTTTGGGGGTTTCTAGATTCCATGTCAACAGCTATAATTGACTAATGACCACTCTTCTCTGGGTTTTCAAGGACCTCTGGAGCTCCCCAAACACTTTATTTAACTTGATCTAATAGGTCCAGGATTGAAAGGGGGTCTTTCTCTATTGAGTATTTTTTAACTAGCTAAGATGATAACCAGACCAGTTATTCACCAGATCCAACCAAAGGTATTAACCAGAACCCAAACAGGAAGGCTGTCATCAAGTAAAAATTCATTTCTTATATATATATTTTAGAATCTTAGAATTCAGAATCTTAGAATCTTAGATCTTAGAATCAATAGTCTTGGGACTAGAGAATGGGAGTTAAGTGACTTGACCAAGGTCACACAGCTACAACTTCTCCATGACCAGATTTGAATTCATGTCTCTATGCCTGGATCTTAATCCACTGAGCCACCTAGCTGCTTCCTCTAAGAAAAGACCTTGAGTAAGTGTGGGCCTGAACTTCCTTGGTCCTCAGGGTTCCCAGCTCCTGTACACTAAGGACCAATTTATGGAGGGTATTTAAAAAGGATTGTTGCCCAGTTTCTGGGGAGAATTTGGGGTAGGGAACAAGGGAATAAAATGGAGAATTCAGTTTCTATTCTTGATCTGATCTAGACTTCAGCCAACATATTCAATGGCAGCAGGACTGTTTCGTTAAAGAACTCAATGCCTGGATCTGCTGAACTTGAAAGGGAGAGGGGAGTCAGAAGACCTGGCTCCATTGGCAGCCATTACCCATAACTGTTGGCCAGCAGATACCCTCTCTGGGCCCA
>NW_025395569.1:0-1287 GCF_016433145.1 Gracilinanus agilis | reverse complement strand
TCCACATGGACAGGTACCATTATTCCCACCTTCCAACACTCCCACCCTAGAACCTCCACAGGAGATCTCCTATTCCTCCACATCCTATATCCCAAACCAACAGACATTTGAATTCTTGCATCAATATCCACACTTATTCCATACATCACCCCTTCCCCATCCACATGGACAGGTACCATTATTCCCACCTTCCAATACTCCCACCCTAGAACCTCCAGAGGACATCTCCTATTCCTCCACATCCTATATCCCAAACAGACATTTGAATTCTTTCGAAATTGAATAGAAATCCACACTTATTTTATAAATAACCCCTTCCCCATCCACATGGACAGGTACCATACTTACCATTCTTCCCAACTCTGAACACTCCCAATCTAGAACTTCCACAGCAGATCCATATCCACACTTATTCATTACATCACCCCTTTCCCTTTCCCTTTCCCATCTCCATGGAACCATACCATTCTTTCCCACTTTGTTTTTCTTTGTGTATGTCTATGTGTGTGTATGTGCTTGTGTTTTCTTTGGAAACATATCCAATATGGAAATATATTTTGTATGACTTCAGATGCATAATCGATCTCACCTTGCTTGCCTTCTCTAGTAGTGGAGATGACAACTGAGGGAGAGAATTTGCAACTCAAAATCTTTTAAAAATGGATATTCAACAATTTTACATGTAATTGGGAAAGAGTTGATGAAATAAATAAAAATAGATTTAAAAAAAGAACAACTGTGACTTTCTAGTTTCCATCTAAAGGATAATATCCACCCCCTCCATCACGATGGTTGGAAGATGCCACCAGTCCTAATGATTCCATTGGGTGCAAAAAGGAAGCTTGAGCTTCCATTACCCAAACCACTTCATTTCCTTTTCAAGTGAGAAGCCTAATTATTTTTTTAACTTCCCTGTCAAAGCTTAAATTTTTTAAAAGTCCATTAAAATAAAACATACATATATGCACATATATGTTACATACATGTGGAACTCTGTGTGGCCTTTGCAATAAATGTATGTAAATTTCACTGTATTTTTTACTTCTTTTTCAATTACACATGGAAATGATTTTTTATAATTGTTTTCCTGACATTTTGCAATGAAGATTTTCTCTCTCCATCCCTCTCTCCTCTGTATAAGGTGGTAGCCTATAATAGATTATACCAGTACCTGCATGATATACATATTTTCATACTCCTCATGCTGTGAAAGAAGACACATATCACACATATAAGAAAAATTTTACAAAGTGTGTAGGGCCAGCCTATACATGAACAGGGGGCTTG
>NW_025395568.1:0-2054 GCF_016433145.1 Gracilinanus agilis | reverse complement strand
ATTTAGGAGAGGCTGGTGTGAGGATCAGTCCAGCCATTGGGCTTGACCCCTTAAAAGAAGCTTCAGCTACAACAGGAGGGACTTCTTAGACAAAAGGGTACTCCAGACTAGCACTTAGGATTTGATCCTGGGTACTTCAGGGTTCTAGAAGAGTCCAGCCTGGAACTCCCGCCACAGGCAAATTCACAAACAAATTCAAAAGCCTCAATTCAAAACACTTTGTTCTACAGGGAGAAGAGTGGAGTAATCTTGTCTTGAAGGGCCCCTGAAGAGAAGTGGATTTCTTAGTGTGTGTGTGCCTGTGTGTGAGGGGACTGGTTTTTACTAACTTTTTGGAGATGTTAATGACTCTTGATAACTTGAGAATAACACAATAATTTCTCTTTCCACACAGAAGGAAGGGGGTAGGCATGAGATCTGGTTCCTCTCTCTGGGCCTATTGCACCATCTTTACAATTAATCAGATCAGGGATATGGTCATAATCTGGAAGATAACATTTGGGGCCTGTTGTCCTTGGAGGTCCTCATTAAGGAATGGGTTGGATTGGCTTCTCTGATCATTCCTTCTTCTGATATTCTGGGAACACTATCAAGGATTAGGGTCCAAGGTTTCAGAATATGACTGGCAAAAGGCATGCTCAGGAAACCTTCTCCTTCATCTATAAGCAGAGGATCAGGAGCTCAGGGACTCTAGTGGAAGAGCAAAACCTGAGGCCATCCAATCAGTCAGTCCAAGCTTACACACTTAGTTCCTGTGAGATCAGGGGCATGTCATTTGCCTAAGCTGAAGCTCTTTCCCCCTTTCTAGAAAATGACAATTTTCTCTGCTCCGCTGGGTGGGTGTGAGCCAAGTGGTCTGTGTTATAAAATAAAACTAGAAGTAAATGTTGTACAGAGGGAGAGGATGATATGACACCTCCCTCCTTTATAACAGTGCCCAGGCAGGATCCTTTAGGTCAATGGATGTTATCCCTTCAGGTCCCACCTGGGGTTGATTAATATTATATAATGTGCTCTTTAGCTTGGTCACGGTTTGTCTCTGACTGTGTATCTCTCTCCCCAGAGAAGCTAGGAAATAACCACTCCAGGAAGGTACTTTAAAAAGGCTTTGACTGTATTTAACAAAGATGGGGTATTGGGATTGGATAGAGGTATTTGGGAAACCCTAATTAAATTTGGTAATGATAAACCCTTAAACTGTAGGCAAGTAATGAATCAGGATGGTTAGTTCCTCTCTGGTCCAGCCTGGCCACAGCCACACCAGAGTAGGCAAACTGCTGCTTGATGTTTCAGCTTCTTCTTTGCTAGATGATGTGCCTAAATAGTCTTCAGGATATCCACCCCTTTCCACCCTCTTCTTCTTCTCCTGCCCACTTCCTGGATCCCTTCCGGGCCCTGGGAAACCTAGATAGCTAAGATGATTGATTTCCTAATATCTATAGCAGTAGAATCAGAGATGATGGTCTGGGTACAGGTTGATGATCTTATCAGGAACAAGACAGGAAGATCTTGCAAGGTTGAGCCCTGCAAGTCTCAATCCCAAAGTCCAGGATCCACAGACCTCAGGTCTCAGGGAAGGAAAGGAACCCCCAGCTAGGGCTGCCAGGGTGTTTTATACCCCCCCTGGGCCAACTGCTCTCTCCTGTCCTCATGGCCCTCTCAGAACATTCCGATATCCAAGAGACCCACCTGTCAATCAACAGTGTGGACTCCTGGTTCCCAGAGATTCAATATAACATCTATGAACTGCAAAGTCCCATAGAAATGTCTAGTTCCATCTGATCTACTCCTGCACACAAGCCTCAGCCAAATGGAAGCCAGCTCCTAAGCAGCCACACTGAATGGATCCCTCTTTGCAGAGGGTCACCTGGAGATGTCAGGGCAAATATTCTGTGTCAGAGAAAACTAAAAGACTTGTCTCTTCCCTCCCAGATCACCAGAAATGGCCAATAAGCTTGAGAAAATGAATTGTTCAGCTTCTGAGGATCATGGCTACAGAGCAGCAAATCCAGAACCAGCCACCCAACCTTCAGGTACCATCCCCTGCCCTTGGA
>NW_025395567.1:0-5153 GCF_016433145.1 Gracilinanus agilis | reverse complement strand
TGAAGGAGGAGACAGCTGAGAACACTCCCACCCCAGAACCTCCACAGTGGATCTCCTATTCCTCCACGTCCTATATCCCAAACCAACTGACATATGAATACTTCCCTCCATATCCGCACTTATTAGGTACATCACCCTTTCCCCAACATTATGGACAGGAACCATTATTCCCACCTTCCAACACTCCCACCCAGGAACCTCCACTGGAGATCTATTCCTCCACATCCTATATCCCAAACCAACAGACATTTGAATTCTTCCCTCCTTATCCATACTTATCCCATACATCACCCCTTCACCATCCACATGGACAGGTACCATACTTACCATTCTTTCCACCCCTGAACATTCCCACTCTAGAACTTCCACAGCAGATCCATATCCACAGTTATTCATTACATCACCCCTTCCCCTACCCCTTCCCTATCTCCATGGAACCATATTATTCTTCCCACCTCCCTGCTTCTTTCCCAACCACTATGTCTGAACAGGAGAGGGAATCTTCAAGTCTCTCCAAAAATACACAAAGTTGTCCTTTACCTGCTTTGGAAAAGATTTGCCTATTAGCAGCCCTGACTGGGTTTCTAGTCTCATTCTTTCATGCATTCTTTTGACATGTCTTTCTCTTGGTTGGAATGTCCAAATAAAGCAAGCTATTTAATAAGTTGTGAATTGTCATCTTTCTGGAGATCAGGGGGAAAAGGTGGGAGATCACACATGGAAGAGAATAGACCCAGATCAAGTAGGTGGGAGGCCCGTCTCATTGAAATTGAGAAGAGATCTCCTCTACATCATTGCAAGGCCCCCATCTGAAGGTTGAGTCAGGAATCCCAAATCCATCATAATATGTCTGGTCTGCTTAGTGTCTATTGGATTATAGGAAATCTTTGTCTATCCTGGCTCCCATAGAAGGGACCACTTAAGAAATAACTGAAATCATTAGCTCTTACCAAAGTTTCCCTAGCTATTCTCTTTCTCAAATGGGACCCCCAACTCAGTAATCTCATGCCCAATTCTCAAGTCTAAATCCTCATTCCATGAAAACTTATTGATGGCATTTCTCTTCTTATTTGTATCCCTACCCTCTAGGCTCTTACCCTTCACATACAGCCTTTGCTGTCAGAATTTTCCCCCAAGTATTCTATAGGTTGGAAGCACTCTTAAACATTATGTGTAGATGGAGAAACTGAAACATAGGGCTTATATGAAGGGCTTAAGCTGAGCTGTGATTTCAGAGTTTTTTTTTTTACAGTAAATACTATATTCTTTTTTTTTTTTTTGGTCTTTTATATTCGTTTAAGTAAAACAGCAACATTGGAGGACTGAGTGCAAAAATAAATAGAACTCTGTGAATGTACAGGATTTTTGGCTGCACTAAATATCTTGTGAATTCTTATTTCGTTGAAAGAAAGAGGATGCTGAAGGAGGATAGCAAATATCTCAAGTTCAGGAAAATCCATCCACCCAATGGGCAGCCACTTTTTAAACTTGAGCTTGAATTCACACGAGTGTTCACAGCCTATCAACTCCCTTCCAAGTAGAATCACTGTTACAGACACCAGTAATGTTCTGCCATAATAAGCTCATAGTATTTCTAACTACAAGAATGTGGTGTGATCTCATTTCTAATGATATCAAAATTCATGAATTGGAGAAAATTTCCCAACTTAAGAAGGAGAGAAAAGTACCAGAATATCTTGTTAGGATCTAAATTGTAACTCCAAAGCAGATAGTAGAATTCAAGGATTCTGCTAGAATTCAGGCTGTAACTCCCCTTTTTGGGGGACTAAAAACCAATGCCTTATGGATGAGAATGTTTGGAATTCTGGAGTTTTGTTTTTATTAATTTGGCCGAAATTCACCTCGAGCAGTTGTGTTTCTTTGTTTGCTTTTAATCTAGTTCCAGATAAACAAGTATCAAAAAAGAAATCTAAGTTAGGCGTTCATCACAACAAAACATTTAACTTGTCCTACACGGGTCCTTTTTAAAAGAAGCATGCTCTGAATATAGTCATTGCAAAGGACAGGCTTTAAAAGAAAGACACTAAATGCAAATGTAAATCAGATGAAGGTCAGCCTCGTTTCCATCCGATACTCACTTATTTCTGATGAAATAATATTTCAATAACCTTAATATGAGAGGAACCTATATCAGTTTTGCCTGGCATATAAAACCACATTCAAGAAAAAGAAAGTTTCCCATTCAGGGAGGTTCTGAATGGATGCTTTTTATTCCTAAGCTAGAATCTTTACAAACAAGTTCTTTATCTTGAACTTTTTTTTTTTTGGTGTCATCAAAAATCAGGGTCAGCAAATTCTGTCCTCATAAATTATGCACAAAGACCACTTAGTCATGTTTTTAAGCTGTTGATGAATCAGTTCATTCAAAGCAATGGGATGCGATTTCTTTTTTTAAATGACATAACTGGATGTTACTTTGCTTTGAATAAGTGAGTGAGCCAGGATGTTCCAAGGCTGCCCACTTAATTCAGTCTGTTTAAGACATGTGAAAACCAACACAAAATAAACACCATTCATTTTTGTAAGGTCAAATGTGAACTGCAGAAGTTTTGAAGTTTATTTAATATGAGATTAAATGAAGGTCAACTGTTTTCAACTTCTTAGTCTAATTCTGTAAAATGTGTTTAGGATGATGTGTAGTTGTGCTGTATGATTTCATTTTCTTCATTTATTTATTTACAGTCTTATTTATGTTCTGTTTAATATAGTTCAGTTCTGGCCATTTAAAATGTCTGACATGAAAGAGGCCATATTGGATCATTTTTAGCTTTTTAAATCCTCCCACGTTAGCTGTTAATTATATATGATTTTTTAAAAAAAGATTTGGAGGAGTGGTAAAGAGAAAAACTATCTCAGGCTAATTGTTAATAGGAGTGGCCAAGAAAAAGGTTTTTTTAAAAAAGATTTCAGAATTTACTCATTTTAAAAATGAAGGACAAAGATTTTTAACATATCCCTTTTCCCTCACTTTGAACATCAGCCATAATGTTAAATGCATATTTATAGGCAGCTTTTAACAATTTTGTCATTTTTGTACTAACCCAAATTATTTACAGTGAAAAAGTTAGTCAATTGATCAAAAATGATAAATATGAATTTAATTTTACAAATATTATTTAAAAAGTAGAATTTACTCTTGAAGGGGTATAACGAATGTAATATTTAGATCTCATGTTTCAATTATCAGTATGTTATTACAGTTTTGCATATCAGTACAAGAACAATATTATTATTAGCCAAAAGAACAACATTTAGCTGAATTTTGTAGACTACAAATCAACTCCTTTTTAAAAATCTTTTTTTTTTTTTTTGCTATTGCTTTATCTATACTTTATTAAATATCAAATGCTCAGGACTGAACTAAATATTTAATCAGGTTAAATTCTGAATGTGTTTTCTGTTCTAATTTGTCTTGTTTGTAAAAGTATGCAAATACATCACATAGATTTAAAAAAATAAATAAATAAATACTATATTCTAATGAGTACAAATGCTGTTCCAGATGAAGTTCTAAGAACTATGAAAAAGGAAAGGGCAATTGCAACGTGGAGAACTGGGGGTGGGAAGACTCCCCCCTACACCTTTTCAGAGGCTAATCCATCATCTTGTATTAGCTCACTAAGATTTCCCCAGTGCCTGCACCCAGAAGAAATCTCTTTTTTCCTCATTTTCTCAGGTATTTATGTGTACCAACAGAGCTGGGTATTCATTCCATACAGGCCTTCTCTGGCTCTTCTGTTCAGGTCCCTGAAAGAAGTGGTATCCTCAGTAGAGAAGTTTGAGAGAGGTGCTGACAAGAATTCTCTTTGTTCCTTGGATCCCCAACAATGACTAAAACAAATTCTTACATTTTTAAAGAGTTAGTTCTTTGGTTTTTAAAAAATGTCTCTACTTCCTTCTAGCCTGGCAATATTGAGGTGAGGAGAGAGGAGGTAACTGAAGAGACCAGAAGATCAGAAAAAAGAGTACTTCATTAGATATTGAACAGCTCTGACTCATTGTGGTATCAGAAATGATGAGCAGAATTGTTTTAGAAAAACCTGGGGAGGCTCATGAACTGATGCAAGGTAAAATGAACAAAAAGAGGAGAGCATTTGGCATTGTAAAAGACACATTATAAGGATGACCTACTGTGAAAGGCTTATCTACTCTGATCAAGGCCATGATTTAAGACAATTCCCAAGGATGCAGGATGAAAAAATGGTCTCCATTAGCAAACAGAGAGAACTGATGAATTCTGAGGGAAGTTGAAGTATACTCTTCCCACTTTCTTTATTTTTCTTTGTGTATTTCTATGTGTGTGTATGTGCTTATGTTTTCTTTGGAAACATATCCAATATGGAAATGTGTTTTGCATGACTTCAGATGTATAATCAAATCTCATATTGCTTGCCTTCTCTAGTGGTGGAGATGGGGAATGAGGGAGAGAATTTGCAACTCAAAATCTTTTTAAAATGGATATTCATCAATTTTACATTTAATTGGGAAATAGTTGATGAAATAAATAAAAATATATTTAAAAAAAGAACAACTCTGACTTTCTAGTCTCCATCTAAAGGATAATATCCACCCCCTCCATCATCATGGTTGGAAGATGCCACCTGTCCTAATGATTCCATTGGGTGTAAAAGGAAGCTTGAGATTCCATTACCCAAACTACTTCATTTCCTTTTCAAGTGAGAAGCCTAATTATTTTTTTTAACTTTTGTTTTCACATTCCATTCCTTTCTAAATATCCTGATTCCCCATCAAAGCTTAAATTTTTTAAAAGTCCATTGAAATCAAATATACATATATACACACATATGTATATATGTTACATACATGTGGAACTCTGTGTGGCCTTTGCAATAAATGTATGTATGTAAATTTCACTGTATTTTTTACTTCTTTTTCAATTACACATGGAAATGATTTTTTTATAATTGTTTCCTGACATTTTGCAATGAAGATTTTCTCTCTTCATGCTTCTCTCCTCTGTATAAGGTGGTAGTCTATTATAGATTATACCAGTACCTGCATGACATACATATTTCCATATTCCTCATGCTGTGAAAGAAGACACATATCACACATATAAGAAAGATTTTACAAAGTGTGTAGGGCCAGCCTATACATGAACAGGGGGCTTG
>NW_025395566.1:0-8854 GCF_016433145.1 Gracilinanus agilis | reverse complement strand
GGTCATATAGTTTTTTCTAGCTTTGGCTGAGTTCCAAAAGCTGTTAGGTTTTGGAATCTTGAGGGAAAGAGGCAGTTGACTGGATCTTCCGTAGAGGGAGGTGGTCAATGAGCAAGCTGCTTTGATTACCTAGCTTTAATATTGAAATTTAGCCTAGCTTTGATATATTTACTTAAGAAATTATTATTTTAGATAAACCCTTTATATCTTCCTTTCCTATTACCATCCCTGCCTTTTCTCTCCCTTACCTATATGTTGTGAAGTTAATAAGGAGAGTAATTATAGAGGAGTTAAATCTGTGAAGAATCACCTAATTGACAGCATTAGTTATAGTTAGTCAGTCATCATTTATTCCCTTTAGATAGTAATAGCATTTTGTAAAGCTGAGTTTAAAGGCAGGTCCTTACTCAGACTCCATCTTTACTTCCCTTCCCCCACCTGAGGTTCCTGAGACAACTGATAGGACTTTCCTTTGATCCACCTTCCTAACAAACCATCCTTCAAACAAAATAAACCCTTTTTGTGTTTAAACAATTCTAATTAGTATAATTTGTCTGTTAGTTATCAAAAGGGAAGAAGAGGGAAAGAGACAACATACTCTGGGCTTAGAGGGAAGCTGAGGCATCCATCTTGATGGAAGGTGTTACTTCAAAACAAGCCCCTTCCTGTGAAATTAACTAAAGCCTGTTTGTTAATTTCAGTCTAGTCTATTTCCCTCAGCTTGTGTTTGAGTCTAAGTCCCAGTCTGTAAGCCTTCTGTGTTTGTCTGTTTAGTTTAATTTCTCCTCTCCCTAAAAGATCTCTGTTTCCCTTCTGTGTTATACTCCTGACTTCAGTCCTATTATACCCTGGATCTCCTTTAATCCCAGCCTACCTATAACCGAGATTACCCACTTAGCAAGTCTCCAACATCCTCCTTTCAAACTCCCTTATACCCCACCTTTCCTCGAATTATCCACATTACATCTGGCGAGCCAAGTCATACGAAACCTATCTTCTGAAGAAAAGAAAAGAAAATGAATTGCACAAGATTAATTTTTATATTAAGCAGTCTATCGCTGCTTATTTGGTCTTTTATGCAGGGAATGTTTGCATTTTGGCTGGTAAAAGTACCAAACATGATACAACAATTAATTGAAATCTACGACTATTATAAATGGTTTGCATTCACTTTAGCTGAATGCATATGCTTCATTGCAACAGCAGTGGCAATTGTTCTGGCTCTATGGCATTTTTTGGCAATTTTAAAAGTGGTCCTGACTCATCTGTTTAACTATTATAAGGCATCTGATTCAAAACAAGAAAATGATAACAAGGAACTAGTTGAGAACATAAAACTACTGTTCCAAGTGTTGAGGCAATTACGTGAAGGGAATGAACTCGATAAGCATACCATCTTACAACTTGAAATCGTAGAATCAAAATTTTTTGGGAAAAAGGAAACAGAGAAAGATCAACCAATACAGAATGCAGTGGTCTCTGTCGTACCAATAGTAGACAGGACTATTGTGCAACGTGGAGAGGGAGTGGTGCATGTCAAAACATACAAGGCATTCACTCCTAGTCATATGGAGGTTTTAAAATGCTGTTTTCCCAGATTCTACGAAAAACCTTACAAAAGATTAAAAGAATTAAAGCTGGTGTTCACACTTTTTAACCCTAGTTTCGACGATGTCGAATTTCTTTTGGGGGAATTTTACACTCCCTTGGAAAAGGAAAAATTCCTGACCAAAACTAGGACAAACCCAAATTTAGAATCATAGCCGTTAGTACATCAAGATCTAGATTTCACTCAACACGCCAACATGAGATACTTGTTAAGATACAGGGCTGATCTTATAGAAGCAATGAGAAATTTTGCAAAAAGGCCAAATGCATGGCAAAAATTTGAGAAACTGAGGCAAGGGGAAGAAGAGCACCTGAGCAGTTTTCTAGACAGAGTTATTGAAGCTGCTGAAATGATATTAGGACTTAGAGATACTCATTCCCAGGATACGATCGATCATATAAGGAGACAATTTGTAAAGGGAACCTCAATCCCGATACAAAATTACTTTAGGCAAAGTTGTCCACAGTGGGAATCATTACCACTGGAGGATATTAGGAATCATGCAACATATATACATGATTCCAAACAGAAAGAAGTGAGAATGGCTAGACAATCTGACAATGAGAAAGATGAGATCATAGCAGACTTGAAGAGGCAATTAAAGCAGTCGAGACGGGAGAAAGAAATCGAAGAGGTGAAGAATTTTGCTCTTCAAACGAGTAGAAACCAGTTTAGACAACCTGCCAACAGCACCCCAAAATCAAAATCAGCACCCCGATGCTACTTGTGTGGGAAGATAGGGCACGTGATTCGTTTTTGTAGATATAAGCAACAGATTGATTTTTCAAAACCAATAATCAAAGAGATAATAGAAAAACATTTTATAATTCAAAGTGGGCTAGAAATAATGAATCAAATAGATATAATCAAGAAAAATATACGGATACTTGCTGCAATCACACATGAAAAAGTACAATCAAACACCTTCGTTAGATGATATGGAGAGATATATACAAATGGGCACAAAACCGAAAAAATCATTATGAATAGAGATTTCTAATTTAAACCTATCAATCAGTGTAATTTGGGTGTGGCAGAGTCTAAGAGAATTGAGGGAAGAAAAATGAGAAATCGAGGCAAAATAGAAAAGGTGTCTAAAGTAATCTACACAGAGGATTCACATAGGTCTGTGGTAGATAATGGGCAATGGGAAGACATAATGCAAATGCGCAAAGAAATCTTTGGCATTAAGGAGGATGAGTATATAAGAGATCAGCTTTCTCATTCCATATCACACACATTGGGTGGGAAGCATGAATCAAACCATTGCAAAGAATCACATCAAGAAAATTTGCAAACGGGTTTAGAATTAGATGCAACAGTTCTTTCCCATGCAATTGCTTTAGACACAAGGTCACAGTTAGAGGTTAAAGAGCAAAAAAGTCTAGAGGTTGGCAAGAACTTGATTTTAAAGAAACGACCCACTGATTTAAAAGATGATAGCAGCTGTGTAGGAAAGTCAAAATCCACCTTTCTCAACCCCTTAGCTACAGAATTTCATCCTAAACTTTGGGGAAGAGATAGGAAACAGTTTCCTTCTTCTACAATCAGTGTGGCTGAAGATTGCATCGAGACTGTTACTGTGATTGATAAAAATAAAAATCATCTAATGTCAGTCACAAAAACAGTAGGGCAAAATAGGGAACGACAGTCAGCTTTTGAATCAGTAATTGAACCTGAAGTGTTGAAGGGAACACAATCTAACTATCATACAATCCCGGAGACTACTGAAGGAGAGATTGCTGATTTGAGGCTTGACAATTCTTTAAAGAGCAGAGTGGAAGATAGAACAAATCAAACTTCCATTTCTGAAGTCCTTAATGAAAGCCAACATGGAATTTGCAATAGTAACAATGACTTACAAGCTCTCAATGAGAGTATGCTCTTTAAGCCTGCTTTCTGTAATCCTGATTCTAAACTGAACTTGCCTAATGGTGCTATAGGAAGTTTGGGTTTAGAGACAAAAGACCATACGCAACAAAGAATCAATGACAAGAGTACACAAAATACTGAGGATTCTTTATTACCCTTAGTGCCAGTGAAGTCCAATGACAGTGGAGAACCCTTAGTTACTTTAGAAATAGGGGGAGTACACTATGAGGGATTACTCGACACAGGGGCAACTTGTTCTGTACTACGAGAACCACCTGAAGGATGTCAATTTCAAGGTAGTTTAAGAGTAAGAGGAGCTTCTGGGGTAACACAACAAGTCCCAAAGCTGAAAGTTAAAATGTTAAAATTTGGACCTCTGACTCTTGAACACACCTTCCTATTGATGCCATCATGTCCTTCAAACCTTGTAGGAAGAGATCTTCTATGCAAATTGGCTGCAACCATCCAATGTCAACCAGATGGGCAAATTTATTTACACATACCTAAGAGATCTCTGAAACACCATCCCATTTTATTTTTAGACACATGTAGTGAGGAACCATCATATCAATCAATTGATAACATCTATGAGGTTCCAGATGATATTCCAGATTATGTGTGGGCTAAAAATTCAAATGAGGTGGGCAGGATATTGTCAGCAGAACCAGGAAAGATAGAGGTGAAAGAAGGCTTACCTCCAAGAATTCCTCAGTTCAGACTTAGTCAAGAAGCGATAGAAGGAGTGAAACCCATCATAGAGAGTTTATTGGAGCAAGGCATATTAAAATATGGATTTTTGCAATACAATACACCAATCATGCCAATAAAGAAAGCAAAATTATCTCCTGATGGAAAGACTCAATGGCATTTAGTTCAAGATCTAAGAGCAATAAACGACCATGTGCAAAAGACCTATGCCGTGGTACCAAGTCCATTGCAAATCATTGCAGCAATTCCACCTGAAGCTGCTTGGTTTACTGTTCTGGACTTGAGCTCTGCGTACTTCTCTGTTCCCCTGCACAGAGACAGCCAGAAGCTGTTCGCTTTCTCCTGGGAGGGTAAATCTGTCTTCTGGACGCGTTTGCCCCAGGGATTTGCAGATTCAGCTTCACTCTTTTGCCAAATTCTGCAGAGAGACCTTGAGTCGATAACATTCCTTGACAGCAAAATGGTACATTATGTTGATGACATCCTGCTAATGTCACCATCTGCTGAAGTCTGTTACATTGATAGCATACACTTGATCAAAGAGCTAGGCAAAAGGGGCCATAAAATTTCCAAATCGAAACTTCAATTCGTGAAGGAAAAAGTAAATTATTTAGGATTCATCCTAGAGAAAGGCTCCAGAAGAATTTCCAAAAGGAGAACACAAGATATTCAAAATTTGAGTTTGCCTAAGACCAAAAAGCAACTCAGGGCAATCATAGGAATAACGAGCTTCTGTAGAAACTGGATTCCAGGTTATACTTACATCGCAAGACCTCTGATAGAGCTAACCAAGAAGGAAGTTCCAGAACCCTTAAAGCTGAATAAAGAACATATCCATGCATTAGAGAAATTGAAATCACTTACTCTATCAGCTCCAGCCCTAGGTATCCCTGATCATGACAAACCATTCCTACTATATGTGCATGAAGACAAAGGGATAGCCTCTAGTGTTCTCACACAAACATTTGGAAATAGACTTAGACCAGTTGCTTACTACAGCTCTAAGTTGGATTCAGTGATTTGTGGTATGCCTAGTTGTTTAAAAGCCATAGCTGCTGTAGCCATCATGATTAGAAAATCTTCATCCTTGGTATTAGGGAGTGAACTGAAAGTATTTTCCCAACACCAAGTGGAATCTACTTTAAGAAACACCAACTTACAGGCATTCACTTCTCAGAGATTATCAAGATACCAAGCGATTCTGTTGGCTAGTGAAAATATAACTTTTCACCAGTGCAGAAACATAAATCCTGCAACACTGATTCCAGATTTATCTCTGGAAGGAGAAAGTCTACACATCTGAGAAGATGCACTTAACATCATGCATAAAACAAGACCTGATTTAGACGATAAGCCAATGTAAACCCTGATATTACCTTATTCACAGATGGATCATCATATGTAGTAGGCAATCACAGATATACCGGAGCAGCCGTAGTGACAGCCTCTGAAACCCTTTGGTACTCATCATTACCATCTACAATGAGTGCTCAAGGAGCAGAATTAATGGGCTTAATCTACACTCTAAAAATTGCAGAAAATCTAAAAGCTAACATTTTTACCGATTCTCGTTATGCTTTTTCGAGCGTCTATCATTCTGCCATAATTTGGAAAAATCGAGGTTTCATTACATTAAATGGCAAACAAATAGCATATGGCAATTTAATTAATCAGTTGTTGGATGCAATCCAATTACCAGCCCAAGTGTCAGTAATCCATTGCAAAGCTCATACAAAAGCCCAAGGACCAATCGAATTAGGGAACAAAGGAGCCGAAGTGACTGCCAGATATGCAGCAAGATATGGACCTCTGACAATTCTGAACTTATCTTTGGTGGAGGAAGAAGATCTAAAAAATGCATACTCCCCAAAGGAAGTGAAGAATTGGAAGAAACATCATGGTGCATATCTTGTTAACGGAGTTTGGTTAGGAGCAAATGGAAAACCAATGTTACCTAAATCCTTATATTACACATTTTGCAATGCACTACACCAGAAAGGGCATTATGGAACTCTGGGCATGGCAGATTCTATAAATAGGTATTGGAATGCAAGGGGCATATATGAAGTTGGTATGAGAATTTCACAGAGGTGCAAAATTTGTATGCATTACAACCAGACAATCACAAAAGTTCATAGTCTGGGAGAAAAACCTTTAGCTTACACACCATTTGAATGCTTACAAATTGATTACATCACAATGCCAAGGAGTAATGGTTATAGATATGCTTTAGTAATAGTGGATAGATTAACTAAATGGCCAGAAGCTTTTCCAGCAAAGCGTAACACCTCAGCTTTTGTTGTGAAAATCTTACTAAGAGAATTAATACCTAGATTCTCTATACCATTACATATTGCATCAGATTCTGGGTCCCATTTCGCAAATAAGATTCTAGCTACAGTTTATGAAATATTAGGAATTAAGAGACATCTTCACTCAATATTTAGACCCCAGTTCAGCGGGCAGATTGAATGAGTGAATAAAAGTCTAAAAAAATCTTATAGCAAAATTGTGTGCAGAATCTCATATGAAATTGCCTAATGCATTGCCATTAGCACTATTCCACCTAAGAAGCCAACCCAACAGCATCACACATATTTCACCATTTGAAATGCTGTATGGACATCCACCATTCCATGGCAAAGCACCTCAAAGCATTCACAAATTATCACACCTTGGTATGGAATGCAAGCTATATGAATATATCAAATTGCTCAAGCAACGATTAAATCAACTTCACAAATTAGGCTTGGTACATCAAAGAGTACCTTTTGATTTTGATCTACACAACTTCTAACCCAGAGATTATGTTTACACCAGAAACTTCGCTAGGAAGACTGTGTTAGAACCCAAATGGCTTGGACCTTTCCAAATAATATTAACAACTCCTAGTGCAATCAAAATTGAAGGAAAAGATCCGTGGTTCCATGTCACCCATGTCAAGCCAGCTAAAGACATGTCCCAACAACAACGACCACAAGACCCAGAAACTATGCAAAACAAAGATCAATTAGCACCAACTGAACAATCAAGCAAGTCCTCAGTAAATCCAAAATCTATTCATAAGACCATAGAAACAGAGCAACAAACAGAACAACAATCAGAGCATGAATCAGAAGCAGAAGTAGACCAAGAACCAGTAAACAATCAGATTTTACACCCAAATGATTATCCCAATCTCAATCACTTAGAAGAATCATCTGTAAATAATTATGATAATGGAAAAGAATCAATGAAGGAAGAAGACTTGCAATCAATACCAGATCTAGAAACTGATGATGACGAATGAATGAAAGCACAAAGACTTAATTATGAACTTTTATTTTTTGGTTACCTATAATAATCATCTTTATTAAAATCATAAAAGAAAAGAAGAAGAGAAAAATCATATATGATAGACATTTTAAAAAAATTGGTTCCTGACACAAGTCAGAAGGTGACAAATGCTGGTGCATCAAAGCAACAAAAATTAGAAGTTGACAAGTGCGTGTACATCGAACATCTCACTGGTTGCTGACTACGCAAATCTTCACGAGGACAGCAAACCTGAGAACTACAAAGACATCCGTGACCAAATACATCTATCGTAAAAAGGACATCCACACTGTGAAGAGGAACATTGAATCAGCGTGGGACACATGTATTTGGAAAAGAGATAACTTACACCCAACAGAATTCTCACTGCACACAACACTAGATTCCATTCAAGCAGTACATGCTAATTGCAAAAGAATTCCGGTGGAGTAAGTATGTAACACGTCATTACACGGATAAGTCAATAGACAACACATAAAACATTTTCCTGACTTCACATTTACATGTGAAACATAAACTTTCACTTAAGAGAAAAGGGTATATCTGTCTTAGTAAAAGAAAGTCTCTTACTATGGTACAGACACCGTTCTACTCAAATCACTTGACATGTCATGTACATATGTAATTTTGATTACTAACCATTAGCAATAAGTTTACTAACACACAGGGACAGTTTAGTTAGTTTAGTAAGTTAGTACAGGGACAGATCTTTCTAAAATTTTCTTTGTAAATATTGTACATAACAAAGGTCTATGGTTTAACCAATAGACTTACAAAAGATATAGGCTTACTTATTATTACTAACATTTCTAACATAGGCATAAGTGTACTAACCTATTCATACACTAACTTTATCAAGAGAACTACAATTTAGAAGCATATTTGGAAAAAATTTGCAAAACTTTTCTTAGTTAATATTATACGAGTAGTTCATAAAATTAGGTATATGCATTGATAGGATTCATTTCTTTGTTCTAGTTAGCAAAAATTAGCCTTAAAAATGTGTGAATGTTTAAAATGTAATTTGTTTTCCTTTCTGTTCAAAATTTTTTTGAAAAAAATGAAATCCCCATTCCTCTCCTATACTTTTACCTTATCCCATCTTAGTTTTAGCTTATTTAGTTGTAGCATAGTTTAGGAGATAGCAACCTTTTATTATTTTGCAAACTTAGTTATGGATAAGAGCTTAGTAAGAATTTAGCTTAGTATAAGAATAGTAATCCTTTAGACTTTAGTAACTATTAAAATGGTGCTAGTTGCACATTTTGAAAAGAAAAGGGGTATTTGTAGTATACAGAATTGAGGTCATATAGTTTTTTCTAGCTTTGGCTGAGTTCCAAAAGCTGTTAG
>NW_025395565.1:0-3897 GCF_016433145.1 Gracilinanus agilis | reverse complement strand
GCCCTCAACTGACTGGGAGCTCCCGGGATAGCTGGAGAGACAAGCTTCATCCATACACAACACTTAGAAAACCAGACAATACTCTATGTGCCCAAGGGTGAGACTTTAAGAGTCCAGGGGCTCAGAGGAGGAAGAGGAGGAATGGGTACTTGGAAGAAGTGGCCTTTGAGCTGGACCTTGGAAGGTAGGGAGAGTCTAGAAAGGTAGAAGGGAAGGGAACAGCCTTTTAGGCAGGATGCATGCTATTATCATCCCCATTTCACAAATGAGGAAACTAAGGCTCAGAGTATAAAGGGACTCACCCAGGATCACACAGCTTAAGATAAAGCAGCATGATAAAGATTCAAAAGAAGAGATAGAAGAAGACACTGTCAACCTACCCTTTGGTGGAGGTAGAGGGACATAGGTATACATTCTGCAGACTGTTCCCAACATACTGATTGGTTGTTCTGAGTGTTTTCCTCATCTTTTTTAAACCTTGACCTTCCATCTTAGAATCAGTACTAAGAACTGGTTCCAAGGCAGAAGAGCGGTAAGCACTAGGCAACTGAGGTTAAGTGATTTGCTCAGGGTCACATAACTAGGAGGTATCTGAGGCCACATTTGAACCCAGGACCTCTCTATTCATTGAGCCACCTTGCCGCCCCCCCCCCCCACTTTTTTCCCCCTTAAAAAATACCATTTGTTATATAGGCTGGCTCTTTGGTGGTAGAGGGGAAGGAGTACTGGAGAAAGCTACAATGATATAAAAAGTAGATAGAGTGCCGGGCCTAGAGATGGAAGGTCCTAGGGTCAAATCTGGCCTGATGCTTCCTAGCTGTGTGACCCTGGGCAAGTCACTTAACCTCCATTGACTGACCCTTACCTCTCTTCTGCCTTGAAACCAATACAGAGTTCTGATTCTAAGATGGAAAGTATAACAAAACATGTCAATAAAAGGATAAGGCTGAAGAGGGAGGCTGAGGCCAGGTTGCAGAGGCCTGCCAGAATCAGCGACCACCCCAGCTCATAGGTAGCGGGATGGCCAGGGTACAGGTGGCACTGGGGAAGGCCAAAGCTATGGTGTTGGATGTCATCCTAGGAATGGTAGGAAGCCACTGAAGTCTGGTGAGCAGGAATCTAAGAACTATATGGAAAGAAGGACAATGATTCTGGAAGCTGCATGGAAGGAAGAGCCTGGAAGCAAGGAGGTGGTAACCGAAATCCAGGAGAACCAACTTTGGGAGCCTCCAAGGGAAGAGGAGAGATTAACTGTAGACAAAGGAGATGAGAAGAAGGTGATAAAGCTCTTCTCACTCCCATCTCTCCTCCAGTTGTGCCCTCTGGCCTATCCAGGCCCCAGCCTGGAAGGAATAATACCTGGGCCAAAATATCTGGGCCTACTCTGACTGCTTGGGCCACCTGAGATCGTCTCTGGCTGACGATATCCAGAGGCCCAGAGGATTGGGATCCACCTTCCCTTCTGGTGTCCCTTCTCATTCCTCTATTGCTCCCTTCTCTATCGAGGCCCTGGGGCCTTTGATCTGGGCCACACAGCACGTCTTTCCATCACAGCTTGGCCCTTCTTGTTCGGTTTGTTGCATGTGGGTGAGACCAGGCTGGGAGTTCCTGGGGGGCAGGTCTGAGTCTCTAGGTGTTCTGTGAAATCTTTAGCGTGTGAAAGAAGTGAGGCAGGATGGGCTAGAGAGATGGCCAAGGTTACTTACTCTCAATGGGTGAGTTATGTTCCTCCGCTGGGCTCCAGGACAGCTGGACGTGAAAATCTTTCTGTTTATACAACTCCAGCTGGCCCACGGGGCCAGGGCTCCCTGTGAATGGGGAGAAGGGCATGTGAATCCAGGGGGCCGGCCCAGAATCCCCACCCTGTGCCATCACCCCTCTCACCGCCCCTTAGTGCCTTCTGCCTACATGGACAGAGTAGCCCTCCCCCATGGCCCCTGGCTCGATAGCAGCTCTCCCTTCTGATTCTAGGACTTACCCACCACCAGTACTCTTGCTTTTTTCTCCACCATGTCCAAGGCAGTCTTGGCCACACAGCTGTAGTTACCCTGGTCAGCATAGTCTAAGCCAATGATGGTCAACTCCTCTTCCTTTAGGAGGTACCTGGTACAAGAGAGGACACAAGAGAGACCACGCTGCCCAATAGTGCCCCTCCCAACAGCTACCCAGGGAGCACTGGGTCTCATAGAGAATCCCTTCTCCTCTTCACCAGAAGGCCCTTCCCTTCCTTGCTACTGCTACTCCCAGCTCTGGGGTAGGGATGCACCAAGGGCAGGGACCTCCTGTTGCCCTCCCAGGGCCCAAAGCAGGTCCTGAAGCCATCCAGAGCCCAGGAACTCCCTCAGCTCACTTGTCCTCCTTGTAGAAGTCCTTGATGTTTTGGTCATTCCAGTACCAATCGATCTGGATGTTCAGGGAGGGGTCAAAGGACACCAGGCAGGGAAAATTCACATTGGAGCCCTTCTTGACGGTCTGGTCCTCAGGCCCCGCCTTGATCTGGGTGGCCTCTGGGAGAGGGGACAACAGGAGTTACCCTGGGCTAATCTGGGCAGCCCTGCCCCTTCTCCCTGAGGGCAGCACAAGGCACAGAGAGGGGGACAAGAAGGGCCTCTATGTCTTAGCTGGAAGGGATTAGGGCCCAGAGGCATGGAGGTGGGTGGGAGAGGAGTGCTGACCTTTGACCTGAAGATGAGCCTTGATGGAAACCCTGTTCTGATCATTGTCGGCCTGACAAAAATAGGATCCTGTGTCATTAGTCTGAAGGTCTCGGATGGCCAGAGTCCCATTGGCATAGGGGACAAAGCGTTCATCTTGAAGGACAGTGGCCTGATCCCGGTTTAGCCTGAGGGGGGTAGGAGGTGGGCGGTGGGGGGAGACAAGGGCACAAGGAGCTCAATCTCCCAACTTTTGTTGCTGAGGGCCCCCAGTGCACCATCCCGCTCACTTGGCCCTGAACCTGGGTGGCACTCAATAGTCTGCCCCATTAAAATGGACACCTCCTTTGTCCTAGCTCCTCAGGGGTACGCTGTCTGCAGAGCCTTAATGGAGGTCCCTCTCAGAGTGACAATATAAATTCTCACATGGCCTCGATCCATCAGAGACTCCGATGGGTCATTCAGACCTGGACATCCTACCACTGACTGGCTGTATGACCTCGGGCCAGTCACGCCCTTGGGCCAGTCACTTAGGGCCTTACTTTCTTCATCTGTCACACTAGGGGTCATCTCCACTCATCCTTCTCTGCCTGGAGCTGGTGCTGGAACTACATCTCTAACCTTCCAATTCTGACATCCTTCTACGGTCCCATGAGCCCTCCTGCCTTGGGCGGGTGCCCCAAAAGGAACAGCAAGGATTCTCACCACTGGATGCTGGGCATGGGAACCCCAAAGGCATTGCACAGAAGGTACGCAGTGCTCCCCTGAACCTCCCGGTAGGTCTTATTGTCTGGAGTCAGGATCTTGGTGGGTAGTTCTGGGGATGGGGAGAAAGCCAGGAGACAGAGACAGATCAGGGGTCCTAGAGAGACTTCGGGGAGGATCATGGACTGGAGAGAGCACAGAGGACCCTGTGATCTAGTGTCCAAGTTGCTTAGCTCCTCTGGGCCCCAAGTTTCCTCAACTCTAAGATGAGGAGGGACAAGGAGGGCCGAGATGCCAGGATTCCTAAGGTCTCTTCCAGCTCGGGATCTAGGAACCTTCAAAGAATCCATTCTGCTTCTAGAAAGTCCAAAGCCAGCCTCTGGCTGGACATTAAAAACCTTTCCCAGGCTGGCCCCTTCTCTGCCTCGTCCACACTGGATCTTGCTGTACCCTGGTTCCCACTGCATTCCGGCCTCCCTCCTGGCATGGCCTTCCTCCTCCCCATCTCCAAATTTAGCCAGCTCTGCAGGTCCCTAGG
>NW_025395564.1:0-1770 GCF_016433145.1 Gracilinanus agilis | reverse complement strand
AGCCATTACCCATAACTGTTGGCCAGCAGATACCCTCTCTGGGCCCATTTCCCCACGTCTACAACCAATAAGAAGAACAATAATGATGAACAAATGCTGAATCTTCAAGGTCCCTTCAGAACAAACGCTCTGCCACTCCTGAGGCCCCTGGGCAGAAGACCTGGGCTATATTCTGACTCTGTCCTTTGCAGCTCGTGTCACCTTGGGAAAGTTTCCAGGGTTGGGCCTCAAAGTCTTCATTTATCAAATGAGTTTGACTTGGCTCTCCCTTTCACTCCTTTAGCTAAGATCCTCAATTCAGAGAAAAATAGAGGATGGTAGGGAGGACTAGTAAAAAAGTGGCTTTTGGGAGAGTTTTCCTTGGCTTACTCTTGAGAGATAGGATGGAATTTAAAAAATAAATAGAAACCAAGTTCTTTTTTCTGGAATAAAGTTAGAGACAGTAAGATTGGGAATACATCCAAGTGGGTGCTTTAGCATTAGATCTCCATCACCTCTTTGAGTTCAATATTCAACAGGGCCTCTCAATGTGCATGTGTGTGTCTGTGTCTGTACCTCACTTGATCCTCCTAAAGCCAGCATTGGTGAGGGAAACTTCAGTATTGAGGAGTCTTTAACTAGCCAGGCATTTCCCAGACCAGGAGCTAACTAGGCTAGACCTAAGGTGTTAACTAGGCCAGAAGGTATTAAGCAGAACCCAAATAGGAAGACTAGGATCCAGGGAGAACTCAGCTCTCCTATATATATGCACACTTCCAGGCCCTGAGGGAGCTCAGTCTGAGAAAATTCTGCTTGGAGGAGGCAGTTTCAGAAGGACAAGTACAAGGAGGCAACTTCTCTAAGGTAAGATTTGAGGGGAAACCTGGGCATGACCTCCTTGGTCTTCAGAACACCCTGTTCCTGGACCCAAGGACCAGTTTCTGGAGGGAATTTGGAGTGGAGAACAGGAGAGGAAAATAGAGAGTTTAATTTCTATTTCTGATTTGGTCTAGACTTGAACTATTGTAAGCAATGGTGGCAAAACTGTTTGCTCAAAGAACTTAATGCCTGAATCTGCTGAACTTGAAAGTGTGTGAAGTGGAAATACAAGAGACCTTGAAAATACCAGATACACCCTCTTTAACCACTATTAAAACATAAGACCAGGGAAACCATCACTGAAAATGTAATACTTTAAAAGAAAAACTTAAGATCCATCATGTAGTTCGATAGGGATAGGATTAGGGTTTTTATGTTAAAAAATCACTCTGTTACAAATACATAACATGGAAATAGGTTTTGAAACATGACACATGTATAACCCAATGGAATTGCTTGTCAGTTCCAGGAGGGGGGCAAGTAGAAATCATGAATCATGGAACCTTGGAAAAATATTCTAAAATGTAAAAAAAAAAAACAAAACCATAATGCTCCTTTGAGAAGGAGGGAAATGGGGAAGGTGGGGGTACTGACTCAAGTCCTTAACCTAAGACAGAAATGCCCAAAAATTAATGGAATAATCCCTTCTTTAGAGGAGAATCCTGACAACATCAAGCCTCCCTAAAGGGATTATAACATTTTGACAAGGGTTGGAGGCAGAATGTTGACTAGCTTTACAATGGACACATTTAAGCTAATTCACATCTTCAAGGAATTGGAGACTAACTTTACATTTTAACATGTTAAAGAAATGATCAGGAAGTTGGAGACAGATACAAAGAGGGGAGTTATTGGGGAATGAATGATTTAGGAGAGGCTGGTGTGAGGATCAGTCCAGCCATTGGGCTTGAC
>NW_025395563.1:0-9013 GCF_016433145.1 Gracilinanus agilis | reverse complement strand
ACTATCCTTATTTACAAACTTTTATCCTCTAACCTAACCCCAAGCCACGTAACCAGAGGAGCTGTGTGGAACAATATACAGCTACTCACTTGATAACTTTGGCTTGGGCACTGTTTGTGGAGTCAAGTGCTTAGCTGAGTTGAACATTCATAAGCCCTGGTGGTTATCAGCACACCTTGGTGGCCACTCAGGCAGCCCTATTCTCATTCAGCCTAGATCCATTTATCAACTAGGGATCTTGGACCAGCTTATCAGTCCCCTCTTACAGAAGCACCATACCACCCTGTATAACAGTTTTTGGCAAAGTCAAAGGGAATTGAAACCTAATAGGTTTGGGAGAGATGGCTCTAGCATGGTTCTCATTCATTGTTACAAGCTTCACCCTGCTTATTTGGTCAGTGATGCAGGGGGCTTACAGACTTTGGTTTGAAGTCATACCTGACTATTGCCTGAACCTATTACTGTTATATGACTCATACAAGTGGCTGTCAGTGACAGTAGCAGAATTCATATCCTACCTGCCTACAATGGAAACAATTATAATATCTGTAATTCAAGGACTATGGGAAATTAAGAAAATATTTGACTTAGCCTGGGGTACAAGGAAAAATACAAATGAAGAATTGTTACAGGTTATGAAGGAACATATTAAGCAACTTACTGAAATAAACAAAAAGATAAGAGAGGGCCAAATCCTAGACTCACACACCATCATGTAGCTGGAGGTTATAGAAAAATCCCTTAGCCAAGCTACTGCTAACACTCCCAAACCCATGGCAACTTCAAAGACCACCTCTGCAAATGATAAACAAACTGATACAGATCTGGTTGGACCCAGTACTGTCTCTTTGTTCCCCATAGTGGACCAGACTCATATTAGGCCAGAAGGAAATATAGTCCAAATGAAAATCTACAAGGCTTTCACAGCCCAGGATCTAGAAGTGCTCAGATGGAGGTTCCCTAAATATTTTCTATCACCATATAAATTGGAACCTTTAACTTTTTAACACTAACTTCACAGACATTGAACTTTTGCCAAAAAGGCAAGGTTCCTTGAAGAAACTAGGGAAATGAAAATCTAACATCCTGGCCAACTGAGCACCAAGACTTGGAGGTTTCCTCTCATGCACATATGAGATATTTGCTCCAGTGCAGAATTGATCTTTTGGAGGCATTAAAAATACATGTGAAGATGCCTAATGCCTGGAACAAATATGAAAAATTAAAGCAGGCAGGAGATGAACATCCTAGCCTATTTCTGGATCACTTAATTGAGAGCTCGGAGAATTTATTAGGGTTTCGACATGATCAGGCTGCTGAAGCTCTACAACATATTAGGAGGCAGTTAGAATTCTGAGGATCTAATGGCAGACAGAAATCATCACTTAGAAACTGATCTTTTACTTCAAAGTCAGAGGAGTGCAAAATTTCTCTTTGACAGGTTCAGGGTGATAATTGGATGTGGTATTTCTCCTTCCCTCTGGCTCAGATTCTCTCTTCTATAATTCTAAGCTTGTTTGATGGTAATCTATGTCTTCTCTAAACTGTCTTCTATTGGTCCATAAGAATTATTAAGTGTGCTAGCCTCCTCAGGTCTGATAGAAGCTGTACTAAGAGTTAGTTTGGTTTGAGACTTTTCCCCTAGACAACCTTTAGGTAGGAATTCACTAGCCTCAGGGTCTAATGATGTCATTAAGTTACTGTTATAAAGTAAGACTTTTTTACTGTGTGGGGTTACTGAAATGTCTGTCACTGTTGGTAAGGCTTCTCTCTGGATACTCTGTTCCATGAGTGAGGTTAAGGGTAGAGTTGCTACATTTTTTCTTGTGGAGTACAGCTCATTCAGGGTTACATATGTACAATTTCTTTGGCCACTATGTATATCCCTGTGAATGTCTTTATTCAGGATAGTTTCTTGGTTGCTACCTGACATAAAAATTTTCCCCAAAAGAGGTTTGTCTTGAACTGGCTGGCTGCGAGCTGCCACTACTCTTGTCCAGTTCAGTGCCTCTGTGGTTCACATCCTCATTGTCTAATGAGGCATGTGTCAGCTGAATGTTCTCAGCTAAGCTGTATATATTCCCAAAGATTTCTCTTTTCATTTGGGAAATGTCCCTCCACATTTCTATGTCTACAGCAGACTTTTGTCTGTTTTTAGCTTCAAATGCAGTGTACCCATTATCACTCATGCCTAACCATAGTAATTCTGTCTCTCTTTTCCCTCATGGTTCCCTTTGGTCTCATTGCTCTCTTTCTCAATACAACATATGTATGAGCTTACTACTTTAGCTTCCACATTTCATGCATGTTTTGGCTTTTCTCTTAACCTCAAATATGTTGGCATTTCATCAAGAGATGGAGTCTTGGAGGTTTTTTTTTTTTTTTGCAGTTTTGCTCACAACACTTGCTATGTTCATTGCTTTCTTTATTTTGGTTTGACCTGTTGCCCCGTTTAGTGTTATAGTAATTCCCTTATAGGTTCCCATAGGCTATTGTTTTCCCATTCAAATTCATGAAGCCTCTATGTCTCCAGATTTCCCCTGAAGCATGAACTATTCCAAATGCATACTTCAAGTCTGGGTATATGTTTTCAGTTTTCCCTTCTGCAATTTGGAAAGCTCTTTTTAATCCAAGGATCTCTGCCCCTTGAGTGCTGATCTTTGGCTCAAGCACTGTGAACCATAAAGTTTCTGTTTCAGTGACTACTGCAGCCCCTGCTAAACGTTTCTCATCAACCCTCTAACTCAAGCTATCGCAGAACAGATTCAGATTGGCATTGACCAGGGGAATGTCTGATAAATCCTCTCTAGTCTTCTGCACAATCTCTAAGGTGTCACTACAGTTGTGAAGGCTGTTGCTTTCCAGAGGTAACTCTGGGATCAGTGTTGCTGAGTTGATGTTCTTGCAATGATGGAAAGATAGGTTCTCATTGGTTAGTAATATCACTTGATACTGGGAAAGTCACTGTGAGGTAAAGGCTTGGAGATTTGCATTCCTCAGTGTGGTTTCAATTTGGTGTGGGGAATACAATCTCAGCTCCCCTCCCAGAACTAGCTTTGAGCACTTTCTAACCATCAGAGCTGCTGTTGCCACTATATTCAAACAGGAAGTCACGCATTGGATAACATGATCCAGTGTAGAGCTGTAAAAGGCTATTGGTTTTAGGTTGTTTCCAAGAGATTGCACGAGAACACCATAAGCTATCCCCTTATCTTCATGAAAAAACAGGTGGAATGGTTTATTATGATCAGGGATGCCCAAAGCTGGAGATGATAGCATAGCAGCTTTCAGCTTTATATTGCATGTATGTATTCCCTGTTGAGTTTCAGTGGTTCTGTGACATCATTCCTGGTTAATTCTATCAATGGTTTTGCTATAATTGAATAACCTGGAATCCACTGTCTACAGAAACTTTTCATGTCTATAATTGCTCTCAGCTGTTTCTTTGTTTTAGGCAAACTCAGATTTTGTATGTTTGCAATCCTCTTTTGGGATATTCTTCTGGTACCATTTTCTAGTATGAATCCCAAATACTAGACCCTGGTCTTAACCCATTGCACTTTATTCTTTGTAATTTTTGTGACCCTTCTTACATAGCTCTTCTAACAAATGAATAATATCTCTTTGGCATATTTCTCCCATAGGTGACATTAGTAGGATGTCATCTGCATAATGTACCATCTTGCTGTCAGTGAAAGAAATGGATTCTAAGTCCTTTTGTAAAATTTGGCAATATATTGAGGCACTATCTACAAATCCCTGTGGAAGATGACTCCATATTAAACTTTTTCCTTCCCATGCAAAGGCAAACAGCTTCTGGCTGTCTCTGTGCACTGGGACAGAAAAGGAAGCTGATGAGAGATCAATGACTGTGTACCACCTAGCTGTGACTGGTATTTCAGCTACGATCTCAGATGGACTAGTTACAACAGCATGTGTCTTCTTCACATAGTTATTGATAGCTCTCAGGTCTTGAACCCATTCTCCACCGAGTCTTCCCTTCAGCATATAATTTTGGTTTCTTAATTGGCATGATAGGAGAGTTAAATTCTGAATAGCCATGGATTCCTTGTTCTAGGAGACTTTAGATAATTGGCCTGATATTGTCCACTGCTTCCTTGCTAAATTTAAACTGAGGAATTCTAGGTGGTATTCCTCCTTTAACTTGAATCTTTACAGGTTTTGCAGATAAGATTCTTCCCATGTCCATTGATTTGTTAGCCCAGATGTCTTTTGGGATTGTGTCAGGAATCTTGAAGATGTTATCTTGTTCTATTAGTTGTAACTCAGATTCCTTTTCCATTCTATCTAAGCATAGTAATGGATGATGTTTCAGGGATCTCTTTGGTAGATGCAAATGGATTTTACCATTTGGTTCACAATAAATTTGCATAGGGTGTCCCTTCCAATTAAATTATTTGGACTTGATGGTAGCAAGAGAAAGGAGTGATTGAACTGGATGGGTCCCAATTTCACCATTTTAGGTTTGAATTTTGGTGCTAATTGGGGAATCCCAGAAGCTCCTCTTACCTGCACTTTGCCTTGAAGTTCACGATAATATGGCATTTCCTGTAGGATGGAACATTCTGCCCCTGTGTCTATAAGTCCCTCTAGAATCTTTCCATTGACCTCAATACTAATAATTGGCTCAGTTGTGATATTATTCTTTTGCAAGGAAAGCAATCTTTTCTGTTGTAATTTTAGGTTTGATTCTCTATTTAGTTGAATATCATTGGTATCAGATTCCATTGTCAGTATATTAGGAGATATATGATATCTGGCTGGACCTGGATTGACTGCCCCCTGCAGCACCAACCTCTGATATTCCATTTAAGTCTCCCCCACCAGCTCCTGGGTCATCCTGGTAACAATGCTCTCATCAGTATACTTAGTGTTCAAAGCTAGTTCTGGGAGGGGAGCTGAGATTGTATTCCCCACACCAAATTGAAACCACACTGAGGAATGCAAATCTCCAAGCCTTTACCTCACAGTGACTTTCCCAGTATCAAGTGATATTACTAACCAATGAGAACCTATCTTTCCATCATTGCAAGAACATCAACTCAGCAACACTGATCCCAGAGTTACCTCTGGAAAGCAACAGCCTTCACAACTGTAGTGACACCTTAGAGATTGTGCAGAAGACTAGAGAGGATTTATCAGACATTCCCCTGGTCAATGCCAATCTGAATCTGTTCTGCGATAGCTTGAGTTAGAGGGTTGATGAGAAACGTTTAGCAGGGGCTGCAGTAGTCACTGAAACAGAAACTTTATGGTTCACAGTGCTTGAGCCAAAGATCAGCACTCAAGGGGCAGAGATCCTTGGATTAAAAAGAGCTTTCCAAATTGCAGAAGGGAAAACTGAAAACATATACCCAGACTTGAAGTATGCATTTGGAATAGTTCATGCTTCAGGGGAAATCTGGAGACATAGAGGCTTCATGAATTTGAATGGGAAAACAACAGCCTATGGGAACCTGATCAGTGATCTTTTGCAAGCTTTCCAATTACCAACAAAAGTATCTGTGATTCACTGCCGTGCACATCAAAGGTTGGTGGGACCACTATAGCAAGGCAATTAATGGGCAGACCACCTCAAAATTTGGAGCTAGATTTGGACCTTTGCACATATTATACTTATCCTTAGTGGAGGGAGATCAACTACAAAATGCATACTCTCCACAGGAAGCGAAATATTGGCAAGAACACCTTGGGGCAGATCTAGTGAATGGAGTGTGGATGTCACCCTCTGGCAAACCATTTCTGCCGAAACTACTGTACCACACATTTTGCACTGCTTTCCACAGAAAAGGGCACTATGGAATATTAGCTCTGGTTGATTCCATTAGAAAGTACTGAACTGCAATCAGAATAACAACAGCAGGTAAAAGAGTGTGTGACAATTGCAAAGTCTGCATGCAATATAATCAGACCATCACAAAGGTTTGAAGAGTATGGGAGGAAACAACTTGCATACACTCCCTTTGAATGCTTGCAAATTGACATCACAATGCCCAAATGCCAAGGATTCAGATACATACTTGTGATAGTGGATAGACTGACAAAGTGACCAGAAGCATTCCCAGCCAGACAGAATAATGCAGTGTTTGTAGCAAAGATCCTACTTAGAGAAATCATATCTAGATTATCAATTCCTGCAGGTATTTCATCAGACTCTGTTAGACATTTTGCAAATTCCATTCTACCAGGTGCTTGGGATAAAAAGACATCTTTGTTCTGTATACAGGCCTCAGTCATCCAGGGATGTTGAGAGAACCAATCAACATCTCAAAACTATGATAGGAAAACTCTGGGCAGAAAGTCACCTAAAATGGCCAGAAGTTTTACCTATGGCACTTTTCCATATCAGAAGCCAGCCAAATATTACAACTCACCTATCACCATTTGAGTTACTATATGGTCAACTACCATGGCATGGAAAAGCTCTGCAAGACATTGATTATCTATCACACCTTGGTATAGAATGTAAGATGTATGACTATATCACTCTGTTAAAGGAAAGGTTAGGTGAGTTACACAGAATAGCCTTGATCCAGCAAAGAATTCCATTGGATTATAGCTTGCACAACTTTAAACCTGGAGACATCATATACATCAGAAACTTTACCAGAAAGTCAGTATTAGAACCAAAATGGATTGGACCTCATGAAATAATTCTAGTAACCCCAAAAGCAGCAAAAGTTAAAGGCTAAGGGGCAGCTGGGTAGCTCAGTGGAGTGAGAGTCAGGCCTAGAGACGGGAGGTCCTAGGTTCAAACCCGGCCTCAGCCACTTCCCAGCTGTGTGACCCTGCGCAAGTCACTTGACCCCCATTGCCCACCCTTACCAATCTTCCACCTATGAGATAATACACTGAAGTACAAGGGTTAAAAAAAAAGTTAAAGGCTAAGATGTATGGTACCATTTCACACATATAAAGTCCTCCAAAGAAAAGCCTCAACAGAAAGACCTAACCATAAATGAACAGCAGCAGCCAGAAAACCAAGACATAGAGAAACAAAAGCAGTCTGAAAATCAAACTATACAAGACCTGAGTAGTGATAGTGATGAGTAAACACAAAACCAGTTAACAACAATGATAATCCCAATCTCTAAAAACTCTCATAAAAGATAAAAAATTTTTGTGGCACCATAAAATTTTTTACAACACAGTATGACACAATGCTACACAATCACACACTGGTTCCAGATTCAAGGTGACAACTCTTCAATCAAGGAGACTACAACCAAGATGGGATTCCAGCACAGATGCAGGGACAAGAGAAGACATTAGGACATCATAGGACATCACAAGGACAGTAGAGACATTGCACAAGGACTACACAACAATCTGAACTATCATAATAACTATGTGACTTGGACAACTTCACCAGAAGAATCACAATGGCAACATGATCAGCTATGCAAGATTAGGTTTGAATGGTACAAGGTTAACACATTCAGACACAAATCAAAGGCATAAGTTAGCACATTCATACATTAGGGTGGCATGCATCAGAACATTAGCTGATTAACAAGAAGGATTCCAAAGGAGATGGTGAGTGTAAACCAAACAGAACATGTTAGGTCATATGTCCAATACATAGACATTTAGATCTATTTCACATGTACATAGTGTATATATTATATATAGTTAGAGCACAACGTACCTTGGCCATGATAAAAAGAGAACTTATGTTCCTTGAGATGGACAAACAGTACATGAGTTACTCTCATAGTTAAAAAACTTCACATATAAGAACCTTGTACATATGTATTATACTTGATACTAACCCATATTGAATAGGTTACAAACCATAAGGAAAGTGTAGTTAGGAATATATTTTATATTTAGCTAGCACAGGGACAGTGTATTATAGTTATAAATTAGATTTATGTATAAGTAGAATGTCAGATAGACATAAATAGTGTAGGTTTAGCTAGAGATGTTACTAACAGATTAATAAACTAATGTAGGTTAAGGACTTACACACTAATATTCCTAATAATAGCTTAGGTACTAGAACATTGAAAATGTTAAAAATTGTGTGTTGTAGTTGGTTATTAGAAGTTCAGTAACAGAAGTTACTAGACAGATTGTTACAGTAATGCATTGCCATAGAGAAAGTGCGAGAAGTTACAAAGTTAGAACTTGTTATTTGCTACAGATTTACATTATTGTTTATACATTCATGTTCAATCTTGTTCAACATTTGTAGTCAAAACCCCTAAATCTTTCCCAGTTAAATTTTTACCATCCTTGTCTTTAGCATAGGTAAGCATAGACAGCTTAGAACATAGCATAGATAGGAATTTATTATTTTGGGATTATAGATAGAGGGATAGGAATACATAAGATAGATTAACATAGTGTAGAATTCACCCACAAAGATGATTAACAGAAAATTTGCAAGTTGAAATTTTCAAAATCAAAAGCGGCATTCTGTGTAACCTCTGGGAAGAAGATAGAGACCAGCTTGAGTGACAGATCATTGGTTATAGAACTAGAAATTTACCCATATGGCATGAGACAGGGGCAAAAGACAGTTGAGACCCCACTATAAAAACCCAGGGACTGAGCATCTTAGAGTCTCATTTTTGAGAAGGGTTCTGGGTGGCGAAGCATGGGTAGGCATATAGACCTGCATATTCAGCACCTATACCTTATTGCCTCAAAATATCAATTGACCTATTACTGAACAAGGCTGAGAGATAAACATCAACACCTGCTATCAAGAAGAATATCACAGTCCTTTCCTTTCACTTGATCTAGACCACAGCTGGGTCTGACCAGGGTCTGGGAGAGAGAGAAGCATCTCCAGCTGGCTGCCAACTTGTGACTTATTGATTAGCCTATTCTAACTCCCATAGATTTAGCATAGCCATCCCAACACCACTTTCCTTATCCTGAATCCCCTACCCCTTTGAGTTTATAGGATTAAACCCTTTGAAATATATCTCAAATGAAGGTTGATATCTTTCCAAGAGCAAGTGAATAATTACAGCTAAAGGGG
>NW_025395562.1:0-8394 GCF_016433145.1 Gracilinanus agilis | reverse complement strand
ATATAATCAATACCTAATAACTAGCTAATCTAATCTTACTCATAACAGTTCCCCCCTTTGCACAAAGCCAAAATTACCAAAATTTTGGTATTTGTGCACTACAAACTAAACTAAAATTCTAACCCAAAATAACAAACAACCTACACTAACTCTATTCTATCTAACACTATCCTACTCTACCCTACACTAGGGATTTCAACAAGGAAAGGTAAAAAGATAAATACATTGAACAGTTACATAGTTCAAAGCATAAAACAAGTAACAATGCAAAAATTTCCAACAAAATCAACAGCAAATATGAAATATCAACACAAAAGTCAAAACAAACATCAAACATAACTCCTATTCTAATACAGAAATATCCCACCAACTAATAAATGCAAACCATTTTGGAAAAACATTTTAACACAATGTTGCACAAATCTTTACATCAAAATTAAAACAAAACAGTAAACTCCCTTATGCAAATTACATTTGAATGTTTGCAATTCAATTACATCAAAGTATTCACAGAATTTACATTTATACATATATATATACATTCAATATATACATAATATATACACACATGATATACATATATACATGTAGGTACATATAATATACATATCAAATATACATATATACACCCTTTACATATATACAATACTTACACTATAATACAATTTACAATATACACATACTATTTACACAACTATTTACTTTACTTGTGATATGTGATCTGTAGTATGTTATATGTTCTTCACGTAATGCAATTTTGTTATGTCAGTTGTATCTGCACTGTAATGTACATTAGTACCTTATCTTATCCTCTAACCTAATCTAATACTATATCTATTCTACTAAACTATTCTAAACTAACCCTAAGATATTAGTGTATTAGTCTAGCTACATCTATCTAAATAACTAGCTAATCTTTGTTAGTAACTAACTATCTTTTTTTTTTAAACCCTTGTACTTCAGTGTATTGTCTCATAGGTGGAAGACTGGTAAGAGTAGGCAATGGGGGTCAAGTGACTTGCCCAGGGTCACACAGCTGGGAAGTGGCTGAGACAGGGTTTGAACCTAGGACCTCCTGTCTCTAGGCCTGACTCTCACTCCACTGAGCTACCCAGCTGCCCCCTAACTATCTCTTGTTAGTACTTATTCTATAGCTAATTCTAATTTTGTTAGTATTATACATTGTCTCATTCCATAAGGAACACAATGTATCCTAACATGTTTGTGTTGTATGTATCTGATTTATTATGTTGTTTCTTTGCTATATTGTGTTGCAACATGTTACTGATGGATGCATGATACCTACCCAAACTCCAGATCACCTGTAGATCTCCTCCAGATCTCTTTTCTTCTCACGATATTCCATTCCTCCAAGAAATCCTCTCTTCTTCTCTCCGGTTTTCCTCTTCTTCTTTTCTCTATCGAAGGTCTTGATAATTTTATGTGCAATGTTGGATGTATATGAATATGTAATGATACTATATACATTACCCAAAAACTTCCAAACTATTTAATCCAAATTGTCCATGATTAATCCTCTTCTTTAAGAAAATCCTCGAAAATGAAGTTTTATCAGTTCAATTCATAAGTCCATCAGTCTTAATACAGAGTCTATAAATCCTGAATCCTGAATCTTCTTCATCCATATCCTCTTCCATCCGAATGTCCTCTTCCGCTGGAATGGTCCTCTCCTTACTGAACTTTCTGACTGCAGACTCTAATTGACTGAAGATCTCAAATTACACAATCTCTTCTTCTTCTTCTTTTCCTTCTTCATCATTATTAACAATTTCTACAGTTTCATTATCTATTCCATGTGCTCATTTAATGTGAGAACAATGATACCATGAATCTTATAAAAATGAAAAATGATAAAGGTTTGTATAAATATATATATTAGTATTTTAATTAAAGCCATGCTGATAGATAAAATCATTAGACCACGCACTTGTAAGCATTCAAAACTGCCGCCTCCAGAAGCGCCTACTCGCCAAAGAGGCCACTCCCTCCTAACCCAGGAGATTTAAGCTCTCCCCTGCGTCAAGACGTCGGAAACAGAAATCAGTTGGACCATGTTGGATCACAGGAAATGTAGTTTTGATACATTTCCCTTGTCCATAGAAATATATATATTTTTAGAATGGCATTCCCCAAATTTCACTTTTACAATCTCTACCTAAAACTTTTACAGAAGATGGTGAAACTAATACAATTGTATAAGGACCTACCCAATTTTGTTCTGTTGCCGATGTTTTGGCAAAATTTTTCACATAGACCATATTACCTGGTTGAAAATTATGAAGAGAATAATCCAATGGACCAGATTGAATTAATACTCCCATATCTTGTAATTCTCTTAGCCTCTGCTGTAAAGCACTTAAATATGAAGCAATTTGACAATCACCTCCTAAGAGTGATGCATAAACAGCCTTACAAGTTTTTGCTTGTAGTGGAGCATGTCCAAAGAGCATCTCATACGATGATATATGTAGATCTGCTCTTGGTCTTGTACGTAGGTAAAACAAAGCTATGGGAAGAATCTCTGGCCATTTGAGATGAGTTTCAGCACAGAGTTTCCCAACCATAGTCTTGAGTTCCCTATTCATACGCTCCACCTGACCTGAACTTTGCGGATGGTATGGAACATGATATTTAGGTGTTATTCCTAGATTCTCATAGACTCTTCTAAGGATATCCTGAGTAAAATGAGATCCCTTATCCGAATCTATGGTTAAAGGTACACCAAATCTAGGCACAATTTCTTTCAGTAACACTTTCACCACAAAACTAGCTGTATTTGTATTTGATGGAAAAGCTTCAGGCCATTTAGTTAGTCTATCGACTATCACAAGACAATACTTTTATCTTCCAGCTTTAGGCATACAGATATAATCAATCCGTAAACTCTCAAATGGACAATATGCTAAAGGTCTACCACCCAAACCTTTCTTTCTGAATGCACTTTGATTGAACTTTTGGCAGACTGGACAGCTATTACAGACCTTATTTGCAACAGTACTTATTCCAGGAGCAACCCATTGTCTCCTGATGGAATCCACAACAGCTTGTGTACCAAAATGACCTTTTGTGTAGATGGCTTGACACAAATAGGTATACAAATCTTTTGGTAACAATGGTCTTCCTGTATCAGTAATCCATACCCCATGTTCTTTCCTAGCTCCAAATTTATCCTTCCATTTCTCAATATCTGAGTCTACATAAGCTTTCTCTAGATCATCAGAATCAATAGATGTTAAATTCATCACATAGATTGGAGCATTCTGAGCTGCATACTTCACAGTGATATCAGCTCTATGATTTCCTTTAGAGACTGAATCTCTACCACGAGTATGACTCCTACAATGAATTACTGCCAGCTGTTTTGGCTTCTGGATTGCTTCCAACAACTCAATTATTATTCCTGCATGAGCAATTGGTTTTCCCGATGCAGTAATAAAACCTTGTTGTTTCCAGATCGTTCCTGTTGCATGGCAAACAGAAAATGCATATCGAGAGTCTGTGTAAATATTCACACGTTTAACTTCAGCTAGAAGACATGCTTGCTTCAATGCCACCAATTCAGCACCTTGAGCACTAAGATTATTAGATAATGAGCCATACCACAGTGTCTCAAATTCTGTGACAACTGCAGCACCAGTACATCTAATTCCATTACATAAATATGATGATCCACCTGTGAATAACACCCAGTCTGGATTTTCGAGTGGAGTATCTTTTAAATCCATCCTAGGCATATCCACAAGATCTCCTACCTCAACACATTCATGCAATGGCTCACCGTTCTTTGGTAAATCAGGAAGAAGAGTAGCTGGATTAAGTATGCTAGATCTCTTCAACTTGATGTTCTCACTACCTAAGAGAATAATTTCATACTTAGCAATTCGTTGGTCAGAATATGCTTGAGTACGAAACTTCCTCATTAGTGCTTCTATCTGATGTGAACAATAGACAGTCAAAGGACATCCCAAAACTAGATCAGCTGACTTCTGGACTAACACAGCTGCTGCAGCTACCCCCCTTAGACAGGGTACTGTCCCTGCAGCTATTGGATCTAATTGACAGCTGTAATACCCAATTGGACGATAACTTTGTCCAACAGTCTGTGTCAACACACCAGAAGCTATACCCTTCGTTTCATTGACAAACAGCTGAAAAGGTTCCTCATAGTCTGGGATTCCTAACGCAGGTGCAGATGGAATGGCTTCTTTCAGCTTATCTAAGGCTAATCGATGTTCAGGCTTTAGTTTCAGATGTTCTGGTTCTGTATTCCTGGTCAGATCTGTTAAACACTTAGTTATTCCACTATATCCAGGAATCCATTGTCTATAGAAACCAGTAGTTCCAAGAATAGCTCTAAGTTGTTTTTTAGTTTTCGGTGCACTCAATTTTTGTATGTCAGCTATTCTCTTTTGTGTAATACTTCTGGAACCCTCTGATAACACGAATCCGAGATATTGCACCCTGGGTAAAATGAATTGTAATTTCACTTTTGAGATTTTATGTCCTCGTTTATATAATTCAATCAAAAGAATCTTGCTGTCCCTAAGACACACCTTTGCATTTGGGGATGCTAGAAGAATATCATCCACAAAATGCACCAATTTACTCTCTTTAAATTTAATAGTTTGCAGATCTCGATTTAGAATTTGTGAAAATTGAGATGGTAACTCGGTATGCCCTTGTGGGAGACGAGTCCAGGTCCATTGTGTCTTTTCCCACGTAAAAGCAAAGATCTTTTGAGAATCCTTGTGAATTGGTATCGAGAAAAACGCAGAACATAAATCTACCACAGTAAAATATCTAGCCTGACTTAGAATGGAAGAAATTATAGCAGCTGGACTTGAGACAACTGGATGTGTCTTGATGACATAATCATTTACCGCTCTTAGATCTTGAATAAATCGGTAAACAAGTCGGCCATTTTCATCCGGTTTTGGCTTCTTTATAGGCAAAATTGGTGTATTGTACTCAGAAAAACATAGTATTATTATCCTTTGTTGGATTAGAGACTCAATAATAGGACTTATACCCTCTCTCGCCTCCTTAGTCAAGGGATACTGAGGCACACAAGGAACTGGTCCTTCCTTTGTCCTCACCCTGACCGGAATAGCTGATTTTAGCAACCCAACATCTGTAGATGATTTTGACCACAAATCCTTAGGTATATCCTCAGGTATTGGATAGATAGTACCTAAATCATCCTCTGTACTGCTAGAATCTAAGAAAAGCAATGGAAAAGCCTTCAAAGATTCCTCTGGGAGATGCAAAGAAATATCACCAGATTCAGTACATTGGATAGTAGCTCTTAATTTACACAATAGATCTCTTCCCAACAGATTCATAGGACACTCCGGAACACACAAAAATGCATGTTCCACCGAAAGTGGTCCTACGGTCACCATTTTTGGTTGCAATTTAGCTACTTTCTGAGTAACTCCTGTCGCACTATCCACATCCATTGTTCCAACAGCTCTACAATTTGCAGGAAAGCTTTGCAAAACTGATTTACTCGTGCCTGTATCCACAAGAAGGTCATAAATCTGATCTCCAATAGTTACAGACACATATGGTTCAGTACTATTGGGAGGTTGGAAAGTTTCCAACACCGGAGCTAAAACAGTAACATCAGAACAAAGCTCAGCCATTTCCTATCCATCCAAGTTAACATTGTCAAGAATTACAGAATTTTTCCAGGATTTTAAATCATTGGTCCTTTTCACCTCTATTCTGGTATCATTGTTCTTATTCACAATCAAATTATCCTTAATCAAATTACAATTTCTATTATTCTTCTTAATTCCACTCTTACTAGAACTTCTAACACCATTTACAACATTATTTCTCTTTTTCTCACAATTATTTACAACATTAATCAAATTATTATCAACACTAGTTAAATTACTACTACCAGTAGGTAAATTACCATTAACATTGGTTAAAGTACTATTTACACCATTACTAGTAGTTAATTCAGATAATTTAACATTAACACCACTTAAATTATCATTAATTCTCATCAAATTATCATTCACATTGATTAAACTATTATTGATTCCATTTAAATTAATACTGATCAACCCATTACCATTATTAATTAAATTCTTATTATCATGAATCAAATCAATATTAATACCAAGTGCATCATTTCCATTATTCACAAATACATTATCATCATCTTTAACACATACAATTTCATCAACATTTACTTTAGTTCCATTTCCTTGATCAATCACTTCTGAACTTCAGGCACACCTTCATAATGAAGTTGTCCCTCCATTCATGTTACCATTAGTAGTATTCCCTTGAACAACGTGACTATACTTTGGCCTGGCTCCTGCACGAAGGTAATCCTGTGTTGCTGCCAAATTAGGAGCTTGTACACCTTGACAACATGCATTCTGACATTGGAATACATTTTGTTGTCCATTTCCCTGACTAAAACCATTATTCCAATTATTTCCCTTGTGACCATAATTATTATTATTATACTGATTATTTCCATTGTTATTATTGTATCTCTGCCCATATGATCTCTTTCTGTATCTGCAGTCCCTTGCAAAATGCCCAATACGTCCACAAACATAACAAGATTGCTGCCTCTGGTTCCTATTGTTTGAATTGCTATTGGTCTTATAATTATTATTATTGTTTCTCTTTTCTGCTGCCCGTAACGCTGCTACCGCCTTGATTTCACTTATTTCTTTCTGGTCAGCTCAAGAATTTGCCTCCCTTAATTGTTTCCTAAGATTTTCAATAATTGTATCCTTGTCATCACTACTCCTGTCCTTCTCTTGGGCAAAAACGTATGTTGCTTTTTGTTTTAGTTCGTCTAAGCTCAACAATTCCCAATCAGGGTAATTGTCCATAAAAAATTTCTTTACCTGGGGAACCGAGTTTCTGACAAAAATTCTTTTAACATGATCTATGGTGGTATTTTCTAAAATATTCATGTTCAAATACATTTCTGCTGCCTCTATGATTCTGTCCAAAAAAGTTGCAGGGGTCTCTACTGCTGTCTACCTGATCTTTTCGAATTTGCTCCATGAATTTGGATGCTTAGCATGCTTCTCTAGAACCTGAATCAGAGATTTACGCGCTTGTTTTAACATTCTGTAGGTAGGAACTGAATTCAGGTCCAGTTCCTCCCAAACTACAGGCCATGGTGTCATTCCCTCCGTGTTTCGTGTCTCCTCTACAAACTTTGTTCTGTCATGATGTGATAAGATCTCCCCTAACACGTACCAGCAATCTTCAAAGTCTGGATCGTGTTGTTTTACAAAAGCTTTGAAGATCTTCACAAATTTCCCAGAGACATCGGGGAAATTTGGGATCTTACGTTTTAGATTATCTACATCTTCAGATCTGAATCGAGTATGTTGTTTCACATGGAATACACCATCTTCACAAATGATGGGAAGATCACAAAGGGGAAAAAGATTAATGGGGGTTTCAGCCTTATTCTGAACCTGCTGTTCTAGCTCAGCCTTTGTTGGAATACCTTTGTCAGAAATGCCCATGTTCATATATTCATTGCCAGTGTGAGATGTACCAAGTGATTGACCAGAGAAAGAACCGTTTTGCATGCATAACTCTAAATTATCTAACTTAATTTGTAATAGTCTTAACATTTTTTTGGTTTCAGAATCCCTGAAACACCAAGTCACAATGATTTTAACAAAATACCCAATATGAAACAATATCCACCTTAGTTTGTATACAACATAACCAGTCAGAATCAGAACTGGCATGTGGCACAATAAATCCAGTAGGTTGATTGTCAAAATCGGTTGTGCCAATTCCAAGTCCATTATCCCTCTAAAATACCTGGATATAACTCTAAACCACAGGTAAGGAATAGCCCAAGCACCTTTCCACAACATCACAAATACATAATCTATCCAATCTTCAATCACCATTTTACCCATCATTCCCCAAACAGACCAACTAACAACAAAATTTATTGTATTATTAGCCACTATTCTGACTAATAATAATTACTAACACAATTAATTAAATACAAGTACAATTAAACACAGCAACAGAAAACAGAACCATCAAAACAAAAAAGAAATGAAGAAAATCTCTCTTTCTGGGGCAACACCAAGCTTGATAGTATTTTTCCCTACCCACAGAGATTTATGAATGACCTGGGGTGGGGGCTGAGAAGCTCTGAGCAGCTCACCACTGGTTGAGAACTCTCAGCTCTCACCCAATGGCTGAGCTCCCTCTTCGAATGTTCAAGCCCCTCTTACTTCCTTTATGAATCTATCTGGCCAACTGTTCACTTCCTGTCTGTCTCTCTATCCACCCATCTGGGTAGTGCCAAACTGTAGGAAAATATAAGTAATGGGGTCACCAGGGATATTAAAAATC
>NW_025395561.1:0-1236 GCF_016433145.1 Gracilinanus agilis | reverse complement strand
TGAGGAATTAAATGAGAATTTTAGGGGCAAGATTGCAGAAGTCTCACACATGAAAGCATGACACCAACACGGAAAAATTCAGAAAAAAATAGAACAATATAAACTCAGAAATGCAAACTTAAGCCAAAATTTATTATGAGGTTCTTTGGACACCCAATAAAAGAAAAGAAAAGAAAAACATTCAGATTTCTTCTTCATTATGAAATGGGAAGGCCAAAAATTTTATATGGATCTCCAGATTGCTGGGGCAATATGCCTCCAAACCTGCACTGTGGAAGGGATAATTACTTCTATTTCATTTTTTTTCTTAGTGCAAAATAAAAGATATAGAGCTGGAAAGAATCTCAGAAATCCTTGTGTCCAATCCCATTATTTTACAATGGAGGAAACTTATGTCCCCAAAAGCTAAATGACTTGCTAACATCATGTATGTACTATAAAATGCAATGTGAATACAAAATATCCATTTATTTTGCTATCTTATAGCACCTGAGAATATGCTTTTCATCACGTAGATGATGAATCAGTGTTTTGGAATGAATATGTAATAGGTTATTATTAAATGCTACCTCTATCCTCAGACACTCACTACATCCTCTGTTTCCTGCCTGAATAAATGGAGATTTTGAACCTTGGACTACATCCCCCATAAATTCCTTAGTATTTCCCAAAATTTCCTTTGATCTCTCCTGTGCCTCCACATTTGCATGGTCATCTTATTTTTTTATAAGTTCTATAGCTCCTCCCTCTTTTTCTATTTTGCTCTGGCAATCAGGTTGGTTAGTACACTTTTAGTTGTTTTTTTATGGCAGTTTATTATTAATAAAAGTTTATAAAATTTAATATTTAGTTATTGAATATTAATTTTAAAATCCACATTTCAAAACATATATGGAAGTTATAGAGAGGCTATGATGACATGTAATGGAAGGGCACTGCCCTCCACTTCAGCACTGATTCAGGCTAATTTCCTCCTCTGACTGCTTCTGCCTAATGTGCCCAAACTGAGTGTGACAAAACCAGCTCAGACTTTCCTGATAGTGAATAAGGTAATAACTGCTATAAGTAGGGTGATCGGTACTTGTGGTGAGTAATTTGCCAATTTCCCTATCCTGTCATTCACATAGCCATGAAAAATTGTATCTCGTTTTCTTTGTCACTGTATTCTTTCTTTTAAAAAAATTGACGTTTTTTTCTGGATTAAATGTCAATACAATTTTTAATAATCATTTTCTG
>NW_025395560.1:0-1224 GCF_016433145.1 Gracilinanus agilis | reverse complement strand
GAATTTTAGGGGCAAGATTGCAGAAGTCTCACGCATGAAAGCTGACAGACACCAACACGGAAAAATTCAGAAAAAAATAGAACAATATAAACTCAGAAATGCAAACTTAAGCCAAAATTTATTATGAGGTTCTTTGGACACCCAATAAAAGAAAAGAAAAGAAAAACATTCAGATTTCTTCTTCATTATGAAATGGGAAGGCCAAAAATTTTATATGGATCTCCAGATTGCTGGGGCAATATGCCTCCAAACTTGCACTGTGGAAGGGATAATTACTTCTATTTCATTTTTTTTCTTAGTGCAAAATAAAAGATATAAAGCTGGAAAGAATCTCAGAAATCCTTGTGTCCAATCCCATTATTTTACAGTGGAGGAAACTAATGTCCCCAAAAGCTAAATGACTTGCTAACATCATGTATGTACTATAAAATGCAATGTGAATACAAAATATCCATTTATTTCGCTATCTTATAGCACCTGAGAATATGCTTTTCATCACGTAGATGATGAATCAGTGTTTTGGAATGAATATGTAATAGGTTATTATTAAATGCTACCTCTATCCTCAGACACTCACTACATCCTCTGTTTCATGCCTGAATAAATGGAGATTTTGAACCTTGGACTACATCCCCCATAAATTCCTTAGTATTTCCCAAAATTCCCTTTGATCTCTCCTGTGCCTCCACATTTGCATTGTCATCTTATTTTTTTATAAGTTCTATAGCTCCTCCCTCTTTTTCTATTTTGCTCTGGCAATCAGGTTGGTTAGTACCCTTTTAGTTGGGTTTTTATGGCAGTTTATTATTAATAAAAGTTTATAAAATTTAATATTTAGTTATTGAATATTAATTTTAAAATCCACATTTCAAAACGTATATGGAAGTTATAGAGAGGCTATGATGACATGTAATGGAAGGGCCCTGCCCTCCACTTCAGCACTGGTTCAGGCTAATTTCCTCCTCTGACTGCTTCTGCCTAATGTGCCCAAACTGAGTGTGACAAAACCAGCTCAGACTTTCCTAATAGTGAATAAGGTAATAACTGCTATAAGTAGGGTGATCGGTACTTGTGGTGAGTAATTTGCCAATTTCCCTATCCTGTCATTCACATAGCCATGAAAAATTGTATCTCGTTTTCTTTGTCACTGTATTCTTTCTTTTTAAAAAATTGACGGTTTTTTCTGGATTAAATGTCAATACAATTTTTAATAATCATTTTCTG
>NW_025395559.1:0-4675 GCF_016433145.1 Gracilinanus agilis | reverse complement strand
AAAAAAACTTAACTCTTATACTGCTAATGATTGATCTCTGTAATCTTGAGTCAAATTGAATGTTGACCTTGCCAAATCCCTAGCCCTTCCCTAAGGCTACACCCCAGAAGAGAGTCAGTTATCTCAGTCTCCTTACTTTTCCTTCAATGATCAATTAACATAGGTATCAAACATCAGTAGATGCCTTAGGCCATATCCACTCTGGATCCTGATCTTAGCTCTACTTATTGTTTTAGGTTTTGGCAGTTTGCATTTTATGATGATTACCTCATAATGTTAATGTATCAGGCCACCAGCCTCTCCCCTTCCCCCCATACTGTTGTAACCCCAATAAAAGTGACAAGACATCAGTTGGCAGGAGAGCTCTCAACCATCAGAGCTCCTAACCATGAAGCCCTTGACCATCAGAGCTTACTCGCTGTCTGTCTACCTTATGCCAAAACTTTCTGTGTCTGTGTGTCTTTATTCTCGCCTTATATTCTCTTTCCATTAATCCTTAACCCGTAACCCATTTTCACTCAGTCCTTGGTTCCCCTTTCTGAGTGTCCAACCCACTAGGAATCTTCGTGGAGTCGGTGGACGGCTTCATCTGGCGCCCATCGTGGATTGACACCTGAGAGGAAGATTGCAGTGCAGGACCCAGGACAGTCAACGGACCTCAGGTGGCCTCTGGGGTGAGTCGCTGACTACTAGAAAATGGGTCAGAAACTTTCTTCTCACACTAGTTACATACGATCACTAAAATCTTTAGTGCACAGGCAAGGATACAGAGTACCAGAAGCTAAACTTCAGGCATTGTTTAAGGTAATTTTGAAATGTGATCCCAAGTTCCTAGAAATAGAAGTACTCAATGTACGACAGTGGGATCAACTTGGACAGACTTTAAAGAAAGTGCAACAAAAGGGACTTAGGGTTGCATCATCAGTATGGTTAACTTGGAAGGTAGTTAGAACAGCTTTAGAGGCAGAAACCATTCAAGATTCATTGTCCCAACCTGCCTCACTCTTAGACTTTCCTTCTAACCTGAATTTCATCTATCTTGCTCCACCCATTCCTCTGATGACTTCTTTTCCTTCACAGAATCAAGCTGACTCTCAGCTTGACCTTCCCCTCGAGCTATCTCCTGAGCTCCAGCCTTCAAAGGCGGATTCTCAGATTCCACTTATTGCTTCCACACTTACGCTTACTGATCCTCTACCTACTCTAACCTCTCCACTTTCATTTGTTCCTGCTGATTCTATCCCTCCACCATCTTACTCAGTTTCTCTTAGAGCCCATAGGCTTTCTGACACTCAGTTTATTCCTCCTCCACCTCATGCAGCTTCTCTTGACTCTGATGAACTGACTAGTGCTCAGCCCACACCTCTTCTTCCTCCTTCTCCACTCAGTACTAACTGTAGGTTTACAACCAGCCTAAACCTAGAAGAGAAAGCAGAGAAATCAGCTTCTCCAACAGAAATTAAAAATAATCCTGAGAATGCAAAAGTAAACTTAGAAAAGCAGAAAGATGTTGAATTCCAAACTCTTGAAGCTCTCAGGAACAGTGTCATTCAGTATGGTAATGCAGCCCATGACACCACGGCACTGATAGATGAGATTAGCCAGCAATCTCTACCACCAGATTTTTGGTATGAATTAGTTGGATCTGTGCTTAATGCCAAAGATTTCATAATATGGAAGTTATTGTTTCAGGAATTATGTGAGGAACAAGCTAGAATCAACAAAAAACACCATGTAGATATTGCCTATGATGAATTAACTGGCACAGGTAAATTTAGAAGTCTTACTAGGCAATTGTTATATTCAGAGCAAACCTTTAATCCAATTGGACTAGTTGCTCAAAGAGCATGGCAGATTGTAACTACAAAACGCAATGCTACAGATTTTTTTGAGGAGACAACTCCTCACCAAGAGGCTATAAAAGCATGCCAAGACATAAAAACTTTAGACCACAAGAATCTGATGGCAGATCGATTTAAAAAGACAAAACCTGTCTGCTTTGCTTGGCACAAAGCTGGACATTTTACAGGATCCTGTCCCAAATTAAAGTAAGTGGACTCATAAATTTTTCAAAGGGTGTCCCAAAGTACAGCATTGGGCCTCACCATATCTCCCGAGAACACAGACTAGGACAGCCACAACCAAACAGCATTTAAACTGTTTGGGGGGCCAGCCTTGAGCCCCTTAAAAATTCAGGGCACCAGAGATAAGTCTTTGATTCCCCAAAAATTTAACTCAGGTAAGAGTAGAAGCCTCATTTCTCAGGGACTAAAAACCTGCCCTAAGGTCATTGGTGAAAATACTAAGGGAAAGATACTAGTCAAATCGAAAGCATTTCACATTTTTTCAATTGGAAATGACAAAAAACTTGCACAACCAATTCTATCTCCAAACAAATCTTTGCTAAATGCAAAAGTTAGTGTGAAGTCAAATTTAAAATTAAACATTTCAAATTTAAATTGGACACAACAAATTACTAATAAAAGATTGATCAAAACCAAAAAGGATGTTATCAGGCAATTTCTAACAAACCAGTTCCAAGAAAAAGACCCAATGAGTTTTTCATTTGGGGTCGAGATTTTGCTTCTGTTTTCACAGGTATCAGGAATGCATGGAAGAAAACCAGAGTCATCAAGCATTCCCAAAAAAGACCAACCCTGAGAGCAGAAAAAGCTGATGTCTGTCCAGCACTAACCATAGGACAGCACAGCTACCAGATCCCAGAAAAACAGCATATGAACAAACAAGGCACAGCCACTGACTTGAGAACAGGTCTAATGAACTATCCACACAGATGAACTTTTTCATTAAGAGACAGTTTAACTGCAAAAGACTTATTAACTTGCTTATAGACATTTTATTCTAAAAGCGTATGGGTATTTATTGAAGATCAACTTTTTACTTGCACCCAAAAAATTTAAATTGTATTGTACAATGTATATCTTGCAATTATTTTTGTTGGAATTGTTCCATGTTACTCAAATTTGATCTGAAAATTATTTTTCTATTGAAAGCATACAACCAATAATTCCAAAATCTCATCTTAACAATCCATTGTACAGAGATATTAGGGTATAATATTTAGGCAAAACTACAATATTATTGTAATATTGGCAGTTTCAAAATCTTACATTGGTTCGATTATTCTCTTATTATTGGTTCAATTGTTCTCTTGCAAACAGAAATTGTTTCTATTCTTCCAAACATATAACTCATAACAGCTTTTAGTCAGCCTTTATAATATGTCTTTTCTATAATTAGACTTGAACTGTTTTTGTAATGTCATAACAGTACATTGGATACTGTTCACTTGCATAAGAAATTGTTTCTATTGTCCTAAATGTATATATGTGCTAATTCTCTTAAACTGTTTATGCTATATTTGCAAAAATATTTATGTATATGTCTTTGCTAGAATTTAACTTGTATAAAAAACTATTTGGATAGAAATTGCTAAAACAAAAAAAAACTACCTTTTAATTGAAAGACAGATGTAATGACTCAGCAACCAAATAGTATGTTATAATTTGGGAATATTTGTACTTTTGTATGTGCATCAATTGTTGTATTCTGTGTTGAAAAACCCTTTACCTGATGAAAAATCTCGTGCACTCGCACTATGAATTGGGTTTAGGAAACTGATCTCATTTTGAGTGAGAAACTTTTGGTTGGCTAAAAAACATTTCCACATGAAATGTGAGCCACCAGTCTAACATTTTTCATTGTTCATTTTATCTTTCATCTGTAATGAGGCATTTGATTTTACGTTTTTCTTTTCTTTCCTTTTATTTTTCCCATTTTATTTTTTCACTCTACTTTGGATACTGATGTATGTGGGAATCAGTACCAAGATTTTGATTTTGTAGATTAAGATCATTTTTTATATATTGGCTCTATTTGTTTATCCAAAAGCTTAAGGATGTAGGAACCTGCAAGTATTTGGTAAACATCACAGGCCTAGTATGAATTATTATGTCTGATTTCAGAAGTATGGACCATGATAGAGCCGTTACAACTTCCCAGAAAGCCTAAGATCAAAAGAGACCTAATATCCATAGAAGATAGATGGATGTTGGTTACTAAGGTCCTGGTTGGAGGTAAAAGGACGCAGTGTTTTGACACCCTCAAACGCAGGTCGGTCTTCTTCCAAGTTTCCAACTAATATCTCAATGTGGCTGGCATCTTGGCTCCATCTGACATAAAATCAGACAAGGGAATAAGACTTCCCTTTCGGCTCAAACTAGACCCTTCTCTCACTTTAAGACTTGACAACTTCTTACACCCTTGACTGCCAATGGATAACATACTATACTATATGTCCCACGTGTTTGTGAAACTTATGTTTCACATTATTTCGGGCCTTCTTACATTTTCCAACGTTATTATTATTTTTTTTAACAAAAATCTTTTGATTGCTAGATTTCACTTTGCATCTTTTTCAAATTTTTAATCCTCTTCCTACAATTACAGTTTTTACTTTTTTCTTTGAGATTTTCCCTTTTCCCTTTTCCTTTTAGAATTTTCCATTCTTTTTTGTTTTTAAATTCATTTTTTTCCCACTCACTCTAATAATTTTTTTTCTTCTTTTTTAATAAAAAAAGGGGGATATGTAGCAATCCAGGTATACATTAATTGTGATATTATTTTAAGAAGTATTCAAAAAAAACTTAACTCT
>NW_025395558.1:0-6616 GCF_016433145.1 Gracilinanus agilis | reverse complement strand
AGATGTTCATCTATTTAAGACTCTGTTTCTCTTATTGGCCTCCCACATATTCCCCCTTTTCTTTTAAATTGAAAAGGGCATCCACCTGTTGGGCTGTGTGAATTTCTCTTATGAGGGCCAAGGGAAACTTTTAAGTTACACAAATTTGGAGATGAAAAGAAAAGAGGACAAAAACAATGATCCAATGATTGCTAGGCACATTGACAAAAAGCCAATTAGGGGGCAGTCCCCTTTGGCACAAGAGTGTACATTTAAAACAAATGCATTCAATTCCCCATAGTTCAAGCAACTGCACCCCAAAGTTCATTTTGGATCTTCTTGATGCAGTGTAGGTCTCTGCAGGCATCTTCATAGTATCTTCTTTCAAACAGGTTCATCGTCTGGATTCTGGGGAGGTGGCAAATTCTTATCCTGAAATTACTCTCAAAAGAATTTTAAACTTTATATTATAGATTATAGAACATACATTCTCCTCTGAAGAGGGTTAAGGCAAACATCCAGATCAGTTAAGGATACATGGCTGAGTTTTGGGTTGTGTGAACCAATTGTCAAAAGAAATTTAAAAAATTTTTTAAAATCCAAATAAAAGAGAGAGAAAAAATGAGTTGTGAATGAAATGTAAAATATCAAAGTCTTACGTGCAAAAATGTAGGGAAAATTAAACTTATAGCAGGTCCTTGTATCAAGGCCCAAGTGAAGTGATTTAAGCAATGGTGCAAGTACCCATTTAGAAGCCAGGTCTATAGAAAGTTACCACACTTACAAGAGAAAGAAAAGGACCAATTTTTTTTTTTGTGAGAAAGGGAAGTGTCTTTTCCTGGTCTGATTTGCCTGCACTTGAGCCAGGATGATGGCCAATCTTTGGTAGTTAACTAGGATGAAGCTCAAGGAAGTCCAGCCTCTAACATATGTCAGAAAAGCTGCAACCCTGAACCCAGTCACTAAGTTTAAGTCCTTCAGTGTTGGCATGAGAAAGTTTTGTCAGTCCTTCTTGGATTGGTATGATCTTTTTTTTGACCTTGTAGTGCTAGGCCCTGTGCAGTTTCTTACCAATCCCATTGGACTGGGTGGTCTCCTTGACCTTGTGGCTCTTTTGTTCTCTTCTCCTGTAATCAGACAGAATCATTAATTGTAGCCCCATAATATTTACCAATTCATGGCAGGTTTCCATAGACTTAAGGCTTTGTGGGTATGTTTTAATATTAAAATTATATTACTGTGAAATGAAAAAGGATTAACATTGATTTTCTGTACTTTAAGTATAAAAAATAAGAAAAAGAGAAAACATCAATTATTCTATAAAAAATGAAAAGGAACAGCAATAANGGGTATGTTTTAATATTAAAATTATATTACTGTGAAATGAAAAAGGATTAACATTGATTTTCTGTACTTTAAGTATAAAAAATAAGAAAAAGAGAAAACATCAATTATTCTATAAAAAATGAAAAGGAAAAGCAATAAGAAAATTAAAAATTCAGGAAAAATACAATGTTTTTTAAGTAAAAAAAAGTTTTAAAATTCAAAATTATATATATAGTTTAGATTTAGTGAAATGTCTTTTACCCAAAACTCAGATCCATTTCCTGTATGAATAAAACAAAACCTTGATCCCCATATTATAATTCTGGGGTATTATTTGTTTCTTCGTATCTGTAATTAGCTATTCCAATTGATGGTCAGAAATTAAACAAATAAATTAATGTACAAGTGATTCAAACTAACTTTCATTGAAACAACACTTGGGATGGGTACAGTTTCTTTAGTAAACAATGGAACATATTGGCTTGCTTTACATATTCAAAATTCTGGGGCTTCAATTATTATGTTACTTTGCTTTGAATATGGCAAAAGGAGGGAAGGGAGTATAATATTGTTTGACTTGAGGTAAGAGTCAAGGATTATTTATCAATGATATCTTTCTTTTGAATGGTGAATCCAAATCAATAATCCATAAATGAGTAATATCAGTTGCAAATCCAATGACTTTTACCTTAAATAGTAATTATTACCAATAGCATTTGAAAGTTTTCCAAGATTTACATACACAATGAAAAATTATAATGTTACAAAATATGATAAACAAATTTTCTTTTTCAATAATTTCTCAATGAATAAATTATCTGGTAATTCTTTCCAATAATAGGGAAAAAGAGTTAACAGCTTTGCTTGGAATTAAGTTTTCATTACTGTTATCTTGATTAAAGAGGGTTAAGGCAGGGGCTGCTTAGTCCCTTAACTTATTTTGTGATAGTCAGTTTACTTTAAACTTTAGTTCATAATAAAAATCATATATTATTGCAAATAGGCATGATCAATTTTTAACAAATAGCTTTTACACATAGCTTACATTTGAACATATGTTTTCAGTTTTCACAAAGTAAAGTACATGTTTTGATCTTGATACAAAATTACTCTTCAAAGGTTATTGATTTTAAAACTTCAAAATTGTCAACCAGGTACCTTGGAATATTCTTACATTTTCAAATAATAGTTTTATTTCAGGTTCCTAAGGATTACTGAGATGATCAATATTTCTAGTTAAATGCATTCTTCATTATATGTTATAATATTGACAAGTTTGTTAATTAGTTTTAATTGCATCAAAATCACTACAAAGTAAAAGATATTATAATAATATTAATGCCATCACAATCAAGTACATATTAACAATGTTATCAAATTATTATAAGGGTTATGAATTTTGTTATAATTTTATGTTCTGGATTTGAATGCATTACTACAAATCACAAATATTATGAGAATACAAATTAATTTCTTGTGTTAATGCATGTTAATTTTCAATAACATTTTATAACAGATTAATAATATTTGAATTATCTTTTTCCTAATAGCTTTGACTATTACATTATAATCTTGATTCAAATCCCAATTTATTCAATTAATCTTTAAGGATTAGTGAAATAGTGAACATAGGTGACATAATTTGGCTAGGATCTAGTACCTTAAAGCTTATATTAAAGTTATTACAATAATAACTTTTTTGCACATTCTGATATTAATTGAAACAGAAGTTGAGCCAGATTTCTGTAAGTTACAAAATTAACATTAGCTTCTTATTAATTGTTTCCCTTTACTGAGTTTGAGTTAGTAAAAATTGTTGCTGAAAATATTTATAGTCAGAGACTCTCCCTCCTATATGTAGAAGGGGTTAAATTATTTTTGAAACATGTCCAAGGCTGCAGCCGCTTTTCAAGCTGCTGTGCTCTTTAAGTCTTTAGTTACTGCATTTATAAAATTTGCCTCATTATTTTAAAACCTTGATGATTTATCACTTCCAGATGAATATTAATTTAAACTTCACTATATCCAAATTGTCCTTGATTAAAACTTCTTAACAAGGTTTCCTACATATACCAGTTATTCTTTCAGACCTCTGCTTAAAAAAGAATAAAACCTGTAGCCTGGCTTTTCCATACCTTAGGACAAATCTACATACCTGATTAAATATTTCTTTTAAATCATGAACTAGTATCCTTATATAATTTGCAATCCTCAAATTCAGTTTGATAAGCACTTTTGGCAAATTTGATTATTTTAATCCATATTTTACACGCTGCAAGTCTTGATAGATAACTTCTTCAATATAAAGTTTGTGCATATTTAAAATTAACTGAAATTCTATTTTCTAACTGGTAGTCAATAGATTTATACAATACCATCAGTATCTATTCAAATTCTTAGCAAACATGTATCCTAATGAATTAGAGAAAGGGCTGTGAGTTTCGAGAAAAAGGAACTATGTTTTTTGACTTTCCAAAATTATTTCTTGCTAAACTGAGGCAACATGGATGATTCAATTTTGGCTTAAAGTTTTCTCATGAACCATTCTCTGTTTAAAGGGGTATAATTACAAAATATAAGCCAATGGTATTGTTCTAATAATTTATAAGTTAAGATTTTCACTAATATCTGTATGATTAATGGTAGATTAAACTTGTGTCAGTCCAAAAGTTTTTACCACTCTCAGTTAAGCATTTCGGAGAACTGATGATTCTGATTAGCTAAAAAGGTTTTAAATTGCACTTCTGTATCTCAGTACACAGTTCAGAATCATTGCTTTTTCTGTCTGAATAAATTTTTTTTCTTAGATTGCATTTAGAATCCTTGGTAAATTTGATTAAATATACATCTCAATATTTAACCTGTTGATAGAATTTGGTGGTGGGATCAAATCTGTCCCCTGTTATTGTCTTACTATTTCTTTGTTCCCTTTCTTATGGCCAGTAAGAAATGGAAGAAGAAATGTAGACAAATTATCTTGTTGATTCTCGCCTTAATGAGAGCAGAGAATATGATTTCTTTTAATCAATTAAATTCTTTTAGAGTTTAAAACACTTAGAAATCCATTGGAGATGTTATTTTTCTGAATTTTTCAAACTCCTCTGTCTGTCTTTCCCATTCCTCCGGAATGAATGAGAAAGAGAGAGATTTATTTTCTCCAAAATTCCATTGTGATCACAGACAAACAAAACCATTACCAACAGATTATAGACACATAAACACAACATATAGACACACAGACTGTTCAAAGACATTTCCCGGGCATTTCACGCATACTCTAACAAATATAAGACATCCTATCAAAGATCAATAAATCACATCTTATGTGGCTAAAGAAATCTGGAGAAAAAAGAAAGTTTATTATTCAGAAAATTGATTAACTCTAGCAAGGAACTGGCTAAACTAGGATGAATTCTTGGGTTAAATTTAGTCATTGGTCAGGCTGGTAGATGGCCTCCTTTCCATCTTCCCTGAAATCTCTTATCAGGTAATCTGTAACCATTTCGATGGAATTTGGAATTACAGCTTTTCCTCCAGTGGTAACCTTTCTGACATCTGGGACACAAAGAGTTAGGGGCATTGGAACAAGAGCCTTTTACAGCCTTTGAGCCCTTAATCATTTCAGAATATGTTTTTCCTTTCAGGGCCGCTGCGATGACTATACCCTGCATATATGCTGGAGTAAAGTCCTCACAAGCTTTCACATAGTCACTAATAGTCCCAGATTCTTTAACATTTTGAAGCATGCTCTGACACATATTATTGGCATTGTCGTAGGCAAACTTTCTGACCATTATCTGAGTTGAGTATTCATCATTTGTATATTTTTTTTACCTCCTGATTTAATCTTTTTATAAATTCTGTATATATTTCCTCTGGGCCTTGTCTAATCTCAGCCAAACCTGTGGACAGTTTCTTAGTTGCTGGGACCCTTTTCCATGCCTCCAAGGCACACTTTGTACACTGAATTAGAGCTTCTCTAGGTAAATTAATCTGATCAGCATGTAATTCCCATTCATCTATTCCAAGTAACATTTCTTTAGTAACTCTGATGCCCTGTTTCTTATTAATGGCTGCCTTCTGTTTTGCCAATTCATCAAATTCTGACTTCCAAAAGAGGTAGTCCCCTGCAGCAAGGGAATATTTTGAGGTCTGAATCCAATCAAAGGGGTCATCCAAATTGTCCCCAAAGTTTCCACCAAATTTAAAGTGTATGGAGAAGCAGGACCATATGAAGCACAAGCTGTTTTAATTTCTTTTAACACTTTGTAGGGAAGAGGCTCCCATGTAGGAGCTACTTCTTCATCATCATCCAATTCATCTGCTCTAAAAATAACTGGGAAACAGAATGACATGTCTCCATCCTTTCGAGCATTTTTTAGGGCTCCTTTAAACCCTATATTCGGGGGTTGTGGCTGCAGAGTTGGAACTTCAAGCGGCAGAGGCTCCTCTGCTTTTATCTCTCTTTCCTCTTTTGAAGAGAGGTTTTTAGGTGAGGGAAGGTCTGTTAGTGACTTTTTCATTCGAATTTTAAAGCTTCGTTTTGATTTACTATGAGCTTTTTCCTCCTCCTCTGATTCTAACACTGAAATCTTAAAGATTTTATTCTCTTCATTCTGACCAGATAACAAAGTTGTTTTTTCAGCAGCCGATGAAATTTTGTCTGACATTTGTTCTGATCCGTGCTCAGTATAATAATTTTTTAAATTATTGCCAACTTTTTGCCAGAATTCTAAGGGAATCGGGTTACAATTTTGAATAAGATCAAGAAATTTAGTGAGTTGTTCTTTACTAACTTTTACTCCCCATTTTCTGAGGATGTGCTTAGTTATATCAATTAAAAGAGTTCTTTCCTTTGATTCACTGTGTCCCATCCTGTTAATCTATTCTTTTACTTCTAGTGTCTTCCCTTAAGGGGAGAGTTCTGAAAACTCTGGATTTCTTGCCCTTCTTCGGGCAGAAACTAAACTGTTGTAATTTGGGAGTTGTCTGAGGGGGAGGGCAAATATTTACCTGAATCCAGCAATCCAAGGTACCTGTTCAGGCCCCAATTGTGGAGATCTCTTTATCATCTCTGATAATCTGATGACAGTTTAGTTGATAAGGAAATAAGGACAGGACAAGGGAAATGTCTTTTACTTCATGCTTCCAGCTCTGGCTCCAGGAGCATGGAGTTTATTATATATATTTCAAGACTCATTTCACACAAAAGAACCCCTCTCCCCCCGGAAACTTTGCAGATGCGCAGAAGTTACAAATTATGTCACATCAAAACACAAAATATTGGCTTCAGAATAGACCAAGGCCAAGG
>NW_025395557.1:0-6620 GCF_016433145.1 Gracilinanus agilis | reverse complement strand
AGATGTTCATCTATTTAAGACTCTGTTTCTCTTATTGGCCTCCCACATATTCCCCCTTTTCTTTTAAATTGAAAAGGGCATCCACCTGTTGGGCTGTGTGAATTTCTCTTATGAGGGCCAAGGGAAACTTTTAAGTTACACAAATTTGGAGATGAAAAGAAAAGAGGACAAAAACAATGATCCAATGATTGCTAGGCACATTGACAAAAAGCCAATTAGGGGGCAGTCCCCTTTGGCACAAGAGTGTACATTTAAAACAAATGCATTCAATTCCCCATAGTTCAAGCAACTGCACCCCAAAGTTCATTTTGGATCTTCTTGATGCAGTGTAGGTCTCTGCAGGCATCTTCATAGTATCTTCTTTCAAACAGGTTCATCGTCTGGATTCTGGGGAGGTGGCAAATTCTTATCCTGAAATTACTCTCAAAAGAATTTTAAACTTTATATTATAGATTATAGAACATACATTCTCCTCTGAAGAGGGTTAAGGCAAACATCCAGATCAGTTAAGGATACATGGCTGAGTTTTGGGTTGTGTGAACCAATTGTCAAAAGAAATTTAAAAAATTTTTTAAAATCCAAATAAAAGAGAGAGAAAAAATGAGTTGTGAATGAAATGTAAAATATCAAAGTCTTACGTGCAAAAATGTAGGGAAAATTAAACTTATAGCAGGTCCTTGTATCAAGGCCCAAGTGAAGTGATTTAAGCAATGGTGCAAGTACCCATTTAGAAGCCAGGTCTATAGAAAGTTACCACACTTACAAGAGAAAGAAAAGGACCAAATTTTTTTTTTGTGAGAAAGGGAAGTGTCTTTTCCTGGTCTGATTTGCCTGCACTTGAGCCAGGATGATGGCCAATCTTTGGTAGTTAACTAGGATGAAGCTCAAGGAAGTCCAGCCTCTAACATATGTCAGAAAAGCTGCAACCCTGAACCCAGTCACTAAGTTTAAGTCCTTCAGTGTTGGCATGAGAAAGTTTTGTCAGTCCTTCTTGGATTGGTATGATCTTTTTTTTGACCTTGTAGTGCTAGGCCCTGTGCAGTTTCTTACCAATCCCATTGGACTGGGTGGTCTCCTTGACCTTGTGGCTCTTTTGTTCTCTTCTCCTGTAATCAGACAGAATCATTAATTGTAGCCCCATAATATTTACCAATTCATGGCAGGTTTCCATAGACTTAAGGCTTTGTGGGTATGTTTTAATATTAAAATTATATTACTGTGAAATGAAAAAGGATTAACATTGATTTTCTGTACTTTAAGTATAAAAAATAAGAAAAAGAGAAAACATCAATTATTCTATAAAAAATGAAAAGGAACAGCAATAANGGGTATGTTTTAATATTAAAATTATATTACTGTGAAATGAAAAAGGATTAACATTGATTTTCTGTACTTTAAGTATAAAAAATAAGAAAAAGAGAAAACATCAATTATTCTATAAAAAATGAAAAGGAAAAGCAATAAGAAAATTAAAAATTCAGGAAAAATACAATGTTTTTTAAGTAAAAAAAAGTTTTAAAATTCAAAATTATATATATAGTTTAGATTTAGTGAAATGTCTTTTACCCAAAACTCAGATCCATTTCCTGTATGAATAAAACAAAACCTTGATCCCCATATTATAATTCTGGGGTATTATTTGTTTCTTCGTATCTGTAATTAGCTATTCCAATTGATGGTCAGAAATTAAACAAATAAATTAATGTACAAGTGATTCAAACTAACTTTCATTGAAACAACACTTGGGATGGGTACAGTTTCTTTAGTAAACAATGGAACATATTGGCTTGCTTTACATATTCAAAATTCTGGGGCTTCAATTATTATGTTACTTTGCTTTGAATATGGCAAAAGGAGGGAAGGGAGTATAATATTGTTTGACTTGAGGTAAGAGTCAAGGATTATTTATCAATGATATCTTTCTTTTGAATGGTGAATCCAAATCAATAATCCATAAATGAGTAATATCAGTTGCAAATCCAATGACTTTTACCTTAAATAGTAATTATTACCAATAGCATTTGAAAGTTTTCCAAGATTTACATACACAATGAAAAATTATAATGTTACAAAATATGATAAACAAATTTTCTTTTTCAATAATTTCTCAATGAATAAATTATCTGGTAATTCTTTCCAATAATAGGGAAAAAGAGTTAACAGCTTTGCTTGGAATTAAGTTTTCATTACTGTTATCTTGATTAAAGAGGGTTAAGGCAGGGGCTGCTTAGTCCCTTAACTTATTTTGTGATAGTCAGTTTACTTTAAACTTTAGTTCATAATAAAAATCATATATTATTGCAAATAGGCATGATCAATTTTTAACAAATAGCTTTTACGCATAGCTTACATTTGAACATATGTTTTCAGTTTTCACAAAGTAAAGTACATGTTTTGATCTTGATACAAAATTACTCTTCAAAGGTTATTGATTTTAAAACTTCAAAATTGTCAACCAGGTACCTTGGAATATTCTTACATTTTCAAATAATAGTTTTATTTCAGGTTCCTAAGGATTACTGAGATGATCAATATTTCTAGTTAAATGCATTCTTCATTATATGTTATAATATTGACAAGTTTGTTAATTAGTTTTAATTGCATCAAAATCACTACAAAGTAAAAGATATTATAATAATATTAATGCCATCACAATCAAGTACATATTAACAATGTTATCAAATTATTATAAGGGTTATGAATTTTGTTATAATTTTATGTTCTGGATTTGAATGCATTACTACAAATCACAAATATTATGAGAATACAAATTAATTTCTTGTGTTAATGCATGTTAATTTTCAATAACATTTTATAATAACAGATTAATAATATTTGAATTATCTTTTTCCTAATAGCTTTGACTATTACATTATAATCTTGATTCAAATCCCAATTTATTCAATTAATCTTTAAGGATTAGTGAAATAGTGAACATAGGTGACATAATTTGGCTAGGATCTAGTACCTTAAAGCTTATATTAAAGTTATTACAATAATAACTTTTTTGCACATTCTGATATTAATTGAAACAGAAGTTGAGCCAGATTTCTGTAAGTTACAAAATTAACATTAGCTTCTTATTAATTGTTTCCCTTTACTGAGTTTGAGTTAGTAAAAATTGTTGCTGAAAATATTTATAGTCAGAGACTCTCCCTCCTATATGTAGAAGGGGTTAAATTATTTTTGAAACATGTCCAAGGCTGCAGCCGCTTTTCAAGCTGCTGTGCTCTTTAAGTCTTTAGTTACTGCATTTATAAAATTTGCCTCATTATTTTAAAACCTTGATGATTTATCACTTCCAGATGAATATTAATTTAAACTTCACTATATCCAAATTGTCCTTGATTAAAACTTCTTAACAAGGTTTCCTACATATACCAGTTATTCTTTCAGACCTCTGCTTAAAAAAGAATAAAACCTGTAGCCTGGCTTTTCCATACCTTAGGACAAATCTACATACCTGATTAAATATTTCTTTTAAATCATGAACTAGTATCCTTATATAATTTGCAATCCTCAAATTCAGTTTGATAAGCACTTTTGGCAAATTTGATTATTTTAATCCATATTTTACACGCTGCAAGTCTTGATAGATAACTTCTTCAATATAAAGTTTGTGCATATTTAAAATTAACTGAAATTCTATTTTCTAACTGGTAGTCAATAGATTTATACAATACCATCAGTATCTATTCAAATTCTTAGCAAACATGTATCCTAATGAATTAGAGAAAGGGCTGTGAGTTTCGAGAAAAAGGAACTATGTTTTTTGACTTTCCAAAATTATTTCTTGCTAAACTGAGGCAACATGGATGATTCAATTTTGGCTTAAAGTTTTCTCATGAACCATTCTCTGTTTAAAGGGGTATAATTACAAAATATAAGCCAATGGTATTGTTCTAATAATTTATAAGTTAAGATTTTCACTAATATCTGTATGATTAATGGTAGATTAAACTTGTGTCAGTCCAAAAGTTTTTACCACTCTCAGTTAAGCATTTCGGAGAACTGATGATTCTGATTAGCTAAAAAGGTTTTAAATTGCACTTCTGTATCTCAGTACACAGTTCAGAATCATTGCTTTTTCTGTCTGAATAAATTTTTTTTTCTTAGATTGCATTTAGAATCCTTGGTAAATTTGATTAAATATACATCTCAATATTTAACCTGTTGATAGAATTTGGTGGTGGGATCAAATCTGTCCCCTGTTATTGTCTTACTATTTCTTTGTTCCCTTTCTTATGGCCAGTAAGAAATGGAAGAAGAAATGTAGACAAATTATCTTGTTGATTCTCGCCTTAATGAGAGCAGAGAATATGATTTCTTTTAATCAATTAAATTCTTTTAGAGTTTAAAACACTTAGAAATCCATTGGAGATGTTATTTTTCTGAATTTTTCAAACTCCTCTGTCTGTCTTTCCCATTCCTCCGGAATGAATGAGAAAGAGAGAGATTTATTTTCTCCAAAATTCCATTGTGATCATAGACAAACAAAACCATTACCAACAGATTATAGACACATAAACACAACATATAGACACACAGACTGTTCAAAGACATTTCCCGGGCATTTCACGCATACTCTAACAAATATAAGACATCCTATCAAAGATCAATAAATCACATCTTATGTGGCTAAAGAAATCTGGAGAAAAAAGAAAGTTTATTATTCAGAAAATTGATTAACTCTAGCAAGGAACTGGCTAAACTAGGATGAATTCTTGGGTTAAATTTAGTCATTGGTCAGGCTGGTAGATGGCCTCCTTTCCATCTTCCCTGAAATCTCTTATCAGGTAATCTGTAACCATTTCGATGGAATTTGGAATTACAGCTTTTCCTCCAGTGGTAACCTTTCTGACATCTGGGACACAAAGAGTTAGGGGCATTGGAACAAGAGCCTTTTACAGCCTTTGAGCCCTTAATCATTTCAGAATATGTTTTTCCTTTCAGGGCCGCTGCGATGACTATACCCTGCATATATGCTGGAGTAAAGTCCTCACAAGCTTTCACATAGTCACTAATAGTCCCAGATTCTTTAACATTTTGAAGCATGCTCTGACACATATTATTGGCATTGTCGTAGGCAAACTTTCTGACCATTATCTGAGTTGAGTATTCATCATTTGTATATTTTTTTTACCTCCTGATTTAATCTTTTTATAAATTCTGTATATATTTCCTCTGGGCCTTGTCTAATCTCAGCCAAACCTGTGGACAGTTTCTTAGTTGCTGGGACCCTTTTCCATGCCTCCAAGGCACACTTTGTACACTGAATTAGAGCTTCTCTAGGTAAATTAATCTGATCAGCATGTAATTCCCATTCATCTATTCCAAGTAACATTTCTTTAGTAACTCTGATGCCCTGTTTCTTATTAATGGCTGCCTTCTGTTTTGCCAATTCATCAAATTCTGACTTCCAAAAGAGGTAGTCCCCTGCAGCAAGGGAATATTTTGAGGTCTGAATCCAATCAAAGGGGTCATCCAAATTGTCCCCAAAGTTTCCACCAAATTTAAAGTGTATGGAGAAGCAGGACCATATGAAGCACAAGCTGTTTTAATTTCTTTTAACACTTTGTAGGGAAGAGGCTCCCATGTAGGAGCTACTTCTTCATCATCATCCAATTCATCTGCTCTAAAAATAACTGGGAAACAGAATGACATGTCTCCATCCTTTCGAGCATTTTTTAGGGCTCCTTTAAACCCTATATTCGGGGGTTGTGGCTGCAGAGTTGGAACTTCAAGCGGCAGAGGCTCCTCTGCTTTTATCTCTCTTTCCTCTTTTGAAGAGAGGTTTTTAGGTGAGGGAAGGTCTGTTAGTGACTTTTTCATTCGAATTTTAAAGCTTCGTTTTGATTTACTATGAGCTTTTTCCTCCTCCTCTGATTCTAACACTGAAATCTTAAAGATTTTATTCTCTTCATTCTGACCAGATAACAAAGTTGTTTTTTCAGCAGCCGATGAAATTTTGTCTGACATTTGTTCTGATCCGTGCTCAGTATAATAATTTTTTAAATTATTGCCAACTTTTTGCCAGAATTCTAAGGGAATCGGGTTACAATTTTGAATAAGATCAAGAAATTTAGTGAGTTGTTCTTTACTAACTTTTACTCCCCATTTTCTGAGGATGTGCTTAGTTATATCAATTAAAAGAGTTCTTTCCTTTGATTCACTGTGTCCCATCCTGTTAATCTATTCTTTTACTTCTAGTGTCTTCCCTTAAGGGGAGAGTTCTGAAAACTCTGGATTTCTTGCCCTTCTTCGGGCAGAAACTAAACTGTTGTAATTTGGGAGTTGTCTGAGGGGGAGGGCAAATATTTACCTGAATCCAGCAATCCAAGGTACCTGTTCAGGCGCCAATTGTGGAGATCTCTTTATCATCTCTGATAATCTGATGACAGTTTAGTTGATAAGGAAATAAGGACAGGACAAGGGAAATGTCTTTTACTTCATGCTTCCAGCTCTGGCTCCAGGAGCATGGAGTTTATTATATATATTTCAAGACTCATTTCACACAAAAGAACCCCTCTCCCCCCGGAAACTTTGCAGATGCGCAGAAGTTACAAATTATGTCACATCAAAACACAAAATATTGGCTTCAGAATAGACCAAGGCCAAGG
>NW_025395556.1:0-2885 GCF_016433145.1 Gracilinanus agilis | reverse complement strand
TATATATATAAAGATATTAGGGTTTAAAAAAGAACCTAAAAAAATCACTTACAATTTAATTAACCTGATTTCCTCTTGTAGTTTTTATGGTATCTCTTTAGGTGATGATTTTGTTTTATTTTTTAGTTTTTTCCATGGTTACATGATTTGTGTTCTCTCTCTCCCCTCTTCACTCCCCCCTCCCTGAGTTGACAAGCAATTACACTAGGTTATACATATGTTATCACTCAAATCCTATTTCCATATTGTTCATCTTTTAAAACTAAAACCCCAAATCATCTACCCATACAAACAAGTGATAAAGCATATGTTTTCTTATGTATTTCTGCTGCCACAGTTCTTTCTCTGGATGTGGATAGTGTTCTTTCTCATAGTCCCTCAGGATCGTCCTGGGTCATTGCATTGCTTTTGGTAGCAAAGTCTATCACATTTGATCGTTCCACAATATTTCAGTCTCTGTGTACCATGTTCTCCTGGTTCTGCTTATTTCACTCCGCATCAGTTCATGGAGGTCCTTCCAGTTCATATAGAAATCAAGCAGTTCATCATTCCTTACAGCATAATAGTGTTCCATCACCATCATATACCACAATTTGTTCAGTCATTCCTCAATCGAGGGACATCCCCTCATTTTCCAATTTTTTGCTACCATAGAAAGTACAGCTATAAATGTTTTTGTACAAACAGAACCTTTCCCACTTTTTTGAATTAGGTGGCTCAGTGGATTGAGAACCAGGCTTGGAGGTTAGTACGTCCTAGGTTTGAATCTGACCTCAGACATTTCCTAGCTATGTGACCCTGGGCAAATAACTTATCCCTGACTGCCTACCCTTGCCACTCTTCTGTCTTAGAACTAATACTAAGACAGAAGGAAAAGGTTTAAAACAAACAAAAAAAAAACCCCAAACCTACATTTGATGCTCACTTTGTGTGTGACCTTAGACCAGTCATTTACCTTCCCTGAGCTTTTTTCATTTCCTTTTCTGTGAGAAGGCTGGATGAGATAGTCTCTACAATCCCTTCTGACTTTAAAATTATGATCCTACATTTCACATTGAACATCTTCCCCCCAGTTTCAATGTTCTGTTTTCAATTGAATAAGATCATAGGTTTAGGAAAGGACCTCAGAGGTCATCTGATCCAGTCCTTTTTAAAAATTTTTTTACAGATTAGGAAACTGAGGCCCGCACATTGAACTTCTGAAGGAATTTTATTCTTTGGAGCCTTTATTTTATATAATTTCTTTATTATATGATTTTTTGGGGGAATGGACTATTCTACTTGTCTTAATAATCTAGAATCAGTGTGATCCAGGTTCATAGATATAACCTGGATGAAAGCTAGCATTATTGATTACTACAGTGGACTAGATAAGCTTCAGTCACATTCGAGGTTGAGAGTGAAGCTTCCCATTCCCTATGGTTTAGTTGGGGCTGCTAGGTAGCACTACAGTGGATAGAGTTGCCAGGCCTAGAGGTCAAGTCCAAAGCCTCAGACACTTCTTACCTGTGTGACACTGGGCAAGTCTCTTCACCTGTTTGCCTCAGTTTCCTCATCTGTAAAATGAGCTGGAGAAGGAAATGACAAGCCACTAGTATCATTGGCAAGAAAATCCTGAATGGGGTCATAAAGAGTTGGGCATGACTGAAATGAGCAACCAAATGTGGCCTGGTAGTGGGGATGGAGGTAGTAATCCAGGCTTTCTTCCCCTCAGTGGCAGAGTGAGGGAGAAATGTTTATAGACTCAAGAGTTAGAGTTAGAAGGGACCTCATAGAAGTCTTCTAGTCTAGTCCCCTCATTTTACAGAGAAGGAAATTGAGTGGTAGTGACTTGTCCAAGGTCACACATAGACTCCTATTTCTAGTGGTAAGAGATGGCCAGTCAGTTAGTCTAACCCCCTCATTTTACAGATGAGGAAACTGAGGCACGGGGCATAGAAGTGACTTGTCCCAGGGTACACCTGGGCTCCTAGAGCTGGATGAGACCTCAGAGGTCAGTCATCTAACCCCTTCATTTTATAGCAGGGTAAACTGAGGCCCAGGAGAGGAAGGGACTTGCTCAAGAATACAAATAGTAAACAGTAGAAGCAGGATTTGAATCTTCTTCCTCTAGAAGCAGCTCTTTCCCTAATACCATAAGGGGTCTCAGCCACAGGCTGCTTTGCCAAGGGTAAGAAATGGGTTGAGAGGTCTGAGTTGGGAAGGGAGAGAAAGGAAGGCTCAGGAAGAAATGAGACATAGCGGGCCTCCAGCAGGGTAGGGTAATCCTTGACCATGCTGGGGAGGTTCTCAGAGAAGGTAGAAAAGGAGATTGTCCTCAACAGGAGCAACTGCTTTGAGTTACTGCTCAGAGCTCCTGGATGCTTTGGGACAGCAGCCGAGAGCAGCCAGAGGCTTTCCCAGGGGCTAGGAAGAATTGGACCGGACTCTGAAGATCCCTGGACTTAGCGGGAAGAAGGCTGTGCAGCATGGAGACCAAGCTGCTCTCAGGCCCTCACAGGGGGCTTCTCCTGGGACAGGCAAGGAAGACATCGAGCAGGGCCAAGGAGTGACACTTCCCACTAATTTGAGAAGGGGAGGAGGAGAAAAGAGTACCTCAGGCTGTGGCCAGGGAGCCTGGCAGCCTGGGAAGCCTAGCCTGGGCCTGCTCAGCCTAAGCCAAGACTAGGCCTGCACTTAGGGCAGGAGAGAAAGTAGGAAGAGATCTCCAAAAGCCCCATTCCCTCAAGGGAGTAGATCTCTTCAGATCTGAGGAGAAGGCTGTGTACGTGTGTGTATGTGAGTGTACATGTGAGTGTTAGCACCCTTTGAGTCAGTCCTGGCTCACACACTTGCACTCCAAGGCCCAGGCCAGGAGCTGGGCTCAAGGAGAGCAGCTGCAGGCC
>NW_025395555.1:0-1114 GCF_016433145.1 Gracilinanus agilis | reverse complement strand
CTACTACTACTACTACTACTACTACTACTACTACTACTACTACTACTTCTACTGCTGCTGCTGCTGCTGCTGCTACTTCTACAACAACAACTACTACTACTAATATGATGATAGGATGATAAAATTCCCATTCCTGTTTTGTGGTATTTTCTAAGCCTCAAGGTGATTTGTACCATGTATTTATTGTGTTATCATCATGTTTATGCTTATATGTATAAAAGATGTTTCTCCTGATATTATTTCCAGGGTATACCGCTGGGTAGGGGAGAAATGAGTCATATGTAAATGTTATTAATACCTCAAAGATTGAACTCAATTCATCTAGCCTTACTTGGTATCGGATATGTAAACAGATAGACTTTACATGCTTATACACATGTATGTACATACATATATTTGTATTAATGTGATGATATATACATACATAAACACATATGTATAGTTGAGGTAATTAAAAGATTAAAATTGACATACACAAAATGAAAGTGAAGGGACTCTGGTGTTCTGTGTATTCCTTTAGGAATGTAAAAGTAGAGAAAAGCAGAACATTGGGAATCTTGTCAGTGGGAAAGAAATGACGTTAGGAGAGAGCATTAGAAACCAATCTATCAGGATGCAAGTTATCAAGTCGATAACACAAAAAGTCACAATCATATTGTACTTGTCCACACCACCTAACTACCTCAGAGAAGTGGTTCTATAAAGAAAAAATTGTATTTGCTCCTAAAGATTGTCATGAGAAGTTAAATAAAGGAATGATATGAACTACAATGAAAACGTCAACTATTGTAGGGTTGTGAGTAAAAATAGGAATATATTCATGAGTTGTGGACATAGAAGATGACTTGGCAATGGGATGAGGACGGATGAATGAATGAGAGTGAGGATTCGATCTTAGAACCTGGGTGCCCTCTACTGAATTAGGGAGGTCTGAAATAGGTAAATTTGAAGGCAATGATATGAGTTTTATTTTTTATCTAGTGATTTTTAGGTGGAGTATCTAATTCAAAATGTTGAATAAACAGTTGGTGGTGAAGGGATGGAGCACAGGTCAGGAACTAGGGATGGAAATATAGATCTGGGCATTAGCATAATAGAAATAATAATGAAACCT
>NW_025395554.1:0-6248 GCF_016433145.1 Gracilinanus agilis | reverse complement strand
TCAAGGTAGTGTCAGGGACAGGTGGTCAGGAAGCATCTGGGGAGGGGGGTTTCAGGGTCAGGGGGCTGGAAGCATTTGGCAAACATACATTAAATAGGCAAATATTGTAAAGCAGGCAAACACAGACAAACATTCCTCAAGACATCAGATAAGATAGCTTCAGTTTTAGGTTTATGATAGGGGGAGATAAGGAAGACTGTGCTGGGAAACCTTGGGGGCTGGGGGTAGCTTGTCCAGGCCAGAAATAGTTCAGTAGACTGCCAGACTGATTTTTAAATCCAACATTCCCTTCTTTTTCTTTTGATCCTGAGGAATCATCCTCAGGTGGTCCTTTAAAGATTTGGTGACAGCACACACCATATCAAGGGTGGGGGTTGTCAGGTAATACTGATGCAGGACCATAAGCTAAATGGTATTAATTCATTCCTTTACAAAAGCTGCTAGGCAGTTAAGAATAAGGGGAAGGGTACATAGTGGAAGCAAAGGGATTTTCCTGCCTATAGTTTGCCTGAAAAAAATTTTTTCACTATGGGGGTACAATGTTCTATGCTGTCTCTGGGGTACAATGTCCCACAATATCCCTATACCATCTCCCCTCCCCTCCTCCAAATGTCTAAGGGAAGAGGGTCGATGGTTTCCATCTTCTGTAGCTTCTTCAAGCTGAGAAGGGGCGTAGAATCTCTGAGAGGGGGAACAGGAGGAGGAGCTGTGGGCACAGGGTCTTCAGAGGCACCTCTGCAGCGAATGCCAGGGTCCTGAAGGCTTGGAGACCAGAGACTGTTTCCCCAGACTGATAGACAGGTCAAAAGGGGAGCATCCATCCCTAAGGCAGAAGTATAGAACCTAGGACTAGGGCAAATACTAGAACACCAGATACAAAAAAAAGAAAATTAGCACAATAGAAACTGATATTAAACATTAACATTTGGGTATCTTAGCCAACAGATTTTATCCCCAGAAATCATCCTCTGACAGGAATTAAACCTTTTAGGAAATTTGATCCCTAAGTTGTTTGCAGAGTTGGCATGTGATGTTTCTGTTAAAAAAATATCCTTTCATAAGGCCCACATTAATATGGCATCTATAACTACTTGAATAACAACACTTTACAGATAAATTTCTTTATCCCAGATCCTGGAGGAAATCCAGAAAGCCCTGGGTTATTTCTAGGGTCAAGATCTGAACTTCAGCTGTGGTAAATTAAGGCTTCAAGCTACAAGTCATCTATCACTAAACTTCACCTACTCCTCAAGTGTGTTCCCTAACAATTTGACAATTTTCAGTTATTAACCTAATAGGTTGTTTGGGGAGATGGAAACATTAATTTACAATTTGCATTAAGTGCTGATTATGGGAACTTGCTCCAAAAAGGGAAGGCAGATAGGAAAGCATTTCCTCATGTCCCAAGGGACACATAGTGAGGGGCTCCATGTGTAGGCCAAAGCTGTCACTGGCTCATGCCATCCTTGTGTCACTCAAGCATTAGTAGCCTAGATGGTCAGAAGAGGTCCAGTCCAAGTTGAGCCCTAGAATTGCCTCTCTAACCATCACAGAATATTCTCTGTCTTTTGCACTATATCACTATTGGATCCCAGAAGCCTTTTCCTTCCTTAAAAGACAAGTCTTTCCCATTACAGCTCAGAGAAATTCTGCTAAGCAGCATTCTGGAAACAATTTCCATACCCTCAAACAAGCCTTTCACATCCCTACCAGGCTGATCACTCAGTTATTCTTACATATTTTGGCAATAATTAACATATCACACTTTAGTCACAAAACCTGAATTAAGGAACAGGAGTGCTGGACTGAGTAACTCCACAGTAAATATAAATCAGGGCTGTATTGTCTCCTGTACCTGGGCCATCTGAAAGACTAAGACAAGCCAGACAGGAATCTCTTCAGTGTAACTTTCAAGAGAAATTCCAGAACTATTTATGATTTTCCCAACATCATATACACTAACTTTAGAAATTATCCCTAGGTTAGGGATCCAATTAAAAGAGAAGAACATCTATCTATTCTCTTTCACCTCCCTATCTGTTCTCTTTCATCTCTCCTTCTCTCTCCTTCTTCCTCTCTCTTTTTCCCTCAAACCCTCTGCTTAAAAAGCAGAACACAACTTCCATTTACCCATCACGAATCTGCATACTCAGGACATCCAAGTCTCTCTTTCTTCTGTATTCAAACACAACACACCTTACCTCTTCTCTTTCTCTGACTCTCTATTACCATCACAAAAACAAACATATCATTTGGTATCCCTTCAAATGCTAATCAATAACTCCCAAGAATTGAGACACTGTAACTTTAGCATAGTGCTCATTATAAGATTCAGTTCATAGTACAAATTGGTAAACTGAGGTAACCACTGAGTATTGAACAAAACCCATGGTACAGTCAGGTTTACAATGAGCTTTTGCTTACATTCAAACAACACTTAAAGCACATGTTTTAGCAACAATTTACATAAAAGTCATACTCAAAGGAATATCATAAAGCATGTAGTATTACAGGGTCTATTTTCAATTACAAGATTTGAAACCTTTTAAGCACTATAAACCTTAAAGAAAGCCTTTTGACCAGCAGGCTGCTTATCTATTTTCAAGAGCAGGAAGTGAAATGTAATAATGAAGTTAGTTAATTTTAATACACTGAGATGGAAAACCATTTATGATAACTTTAAACCTAACAAATATTTTTAATCAATTTAAACAGATACACCTCTGGCCACACCTTGATAGCCTAAGCCCAGAGGATCTCAGACAGACCCCCCACTCACTAAATGCCTGAGTGCAAGGAGTCATGTCCACACTCTTTGAAAAGGATACTTCTAAGCTAAACTTGGAGTCCTCTCATCCTCAGGGCCTCCTTCTCGAACCCAGGGGTTCACCATTTGCACCTCTATAACAACTGTACTGCTAAAAAAGAACCTGTTTTACAAGATATCCATGACTTTTCTATCAGCTTTTACTTGCTTGAACATCTCTTTAAAACTCTGAAGTATACAATTAAAATATACTCATCTTTAAACTCTTTAAGATCTTATGTACTGTGTTGCTATATCAGTTCCTAAGTATCAAAGTGGAACAATTAAAAGTATTTCTCTCTTTTCCTTCCTGTTTGCAAGGAAGAGTTTATGAGCAATTTACCCTAAGGCTGCCTGGCTTGATTTAGGTTTTTATGACTTAACAACCTTGTCTCTTATCTCTCTTTATCAAATGAGATCACCTACAATTTAAAATTTAGCATGTACCAAAATCTTCATAATAAATTATTTTCAACAGACTTTAGTTTGAACTGCACAACTTCCAAATAACTTTAAGTCCTTTAGCAATCTTTCAGTATGTAAACAACTGAATTTCAAAGCCATTTACTTTTATTCCTTTCAGACCTCTGTTTAAACAGAATAGAACCTCTAGTTCAGTTTCCTTTTACCTCAAAGCATTGTTTACATAACTGATTAAATTCCATCAATATTATTTTGATTTACCATTTGTTCTAGAATTCACACCTATTATTTCTTTATCAATTACTCTTATTTCCTCTGGCTTCTCTTCCTTTACCATTATTGCAAAAAAGAGGAAAGGTACTATATTTAATTGCATGTAATCCTATTAGCTTCTTGGACTGGTCAAATTTTCTCTGGTTAATTTCATACAGTTTGCACATCATACATTCTTAACCTATTGAAAACTTAATTCTCTTTATAGTCCAAATGCATACATATTTTGTATTCATTCATCATTACTTTCTAGCAATTTGACTCTAAATGCATGTTAATCTCTAGATCACAAATTCCTTCTTATACATTGCACACATTTTTACCAAATTTTCAGTATCTGTATTATTAAAACCCATGCACAGATTAACCACTTTAAAAACTTCTTGTGTATCATATGATTACATGTTGCTAGTTCTGACAGCACATACATTAAAAGAACATCTCATTTTAAAATACCAAGTTTAAATTCTAGAATAAGTTCTCAATAATAACATTACAACTTTTTCTGAATGACTTTTACATTTACAAAGTAGCCAATACAATTTTTGACCTTATAGAATAAACATTGCCTCTCTGTGTCAGACTGGCTATTAACCACATTTAGACAATTCTCAATTCACTGAAACCAAGGCTTAACAAACTTCTAACCATGAGTTTTTGTGCTCAATAAAATCTGGTTAATATTTCACATTTGACTGACAAAACAGTTACCACAATAAATAAAATTACATTGTACCATATCAACATCATTAGTAATCCTCAACCCTTAAAATCAGATCTTAAGTGAAAATGCTTCCAATTGTGGAGTAAAATCTCCCTTTTCTGCTCTGAATTTTTCTTTTTCACTCCTTTGGGGGCCCATCCAAAGGAAGAAAGAGGAAAAATCATTGAACAGATATTTTCTTTTGTCCTCTGCTGAGGATTTTTGACTGTGGGAAGTTCAATCTTTCAACTCCCCCTCTTTTTTTTTTTTTTTGTAATGTCCAATTTAAGAATACATAGAGACAAGACTGTGACAAAGACAACAATAAACAAAAACATACAACCTTATGATAAGCATGCTTTAAAAGGAAAAAATCAGTTCTTTAGGATCCATGTTTAAAAAGAAATATTTGCAGTGAGAAAGCTCATTAAAACAGTTGCAGCACACACTGCCCCTTCAACTGAGGGTACTCAGGTACAGCCATCAGCCATCTGATTGGCTGAGCTGACTTCCTTGTCCCCTAACTCTCCCTGTGCTTTACACTCTGATTGACCAAACTTGTCTCTCTTTTTGGCTGTGATTTCTAACAAATGCTTCTTGTAGCACCTAAACAAACTGCTATCTGCTAACAGTGGGCATTGGAAGTGAGCTGTTCATTAAGCTGGCTGTGTTTCTTAAGGAAAGAACTTTGAACTTTCAAATCCCCTCCTGTTCAGATGTTAAATCTGCCTCCAGGTCTGAGAGGTTTATTTAGAATCCTCTCCCTATTCAAATATTGTCTGCTGCCAGAGTAGCACAGTTCCTCCAGTCTGAACTGTTAAGTCTGCAGCCACAGCAGCAGTTTCTCCAGTCTGGGAGGTGAGAAATGTAGATGGGGGAAGGGGAATTGCCGAATGTTTGCAGTTTTCCCCTCTGAACTCGCCTTGAAGCTGGGGAAACCAGCAAGCACCAGGTTGACTCTCCCTGGCTCATGATAAGGACGGAAATAACACCAAAGACACAGACCCAGCCAGGACACACAAAAGACGAACTAAGGACAGTTTAAACCTGACAGATTCCTGACTGGCCAAGACAACACAAGACAAAGGTGCGCACGCTCACACTCACTTGCCTGGGGGAGCCCAGACAGATCCCAAACAATTAATGTGGGGATCCTGCCTCAGTCCTCTCTCTCCTCCCCACCTCCAGTGTGCCCACTGGCTTTCCTCAGGGGACTCGAACCCCTGACTTGGGGCCTCAATCCCCAAGAAAATCCGGCTGGACTCGAACCAACCGGACGGACTCCAAAGACAAACCTCGAACCTTTTGCTTTGGGGTCCTGTGAGGCCTCAAACCTCACCAGTTCCCGTAGTAATTCCAAGGGAATAGAGAGATCAATTGGTCTACGTGGCCTGCCAGTCACACACAGCACTTGCTCCCAGGGTTTCCGACCTTTGTCCGCATGGATCAAAAGGAACTGTGTACTGCCCCAGTCCTCTCTCAGAAACAGGTAGAAGGGGTGCCCCTGGCAGGTGAGCTTGGCTTAGGTTCCTCCGTATCAAACCCGGAGCAGCGGGACAAGCCGAAACACTTAGCTGTATGCTTACCAGGGCATCACCTTCCCCATCAGTTCAATCACACATCCACACACATGCAGAAGGGGGCCTGTGGCAGGCTCCCTCCTCATACAATGCGAGCACACAATCACACAACCACATGCACAGGCCACCCAACCCCAGATCTCCTCACCCTCTTGGCTCTTCTGGCAGCGGGTCCTTTCCTGGCCATGAGAGACGAGCCCCCATATGTTGTACCCAAATTTTAATACCTAACCCAGGTTCATGGCCAAAGGAAGAATCACACTGACAATGCAATATGCAAGAAGAGGCTCATTCTTTACTAGCAATATTAGCTAGGGTCGCTAGGCAGAGAGGCATGCCTGAAGGACCCCTTGGAATTCTCAGCCAAGAGTTTATATAGAAATGTTTGGGGAAGGGGGTTGGTACATACATAATTATCAAGGTAGTGTCAGGGACAGGTGGTCAGGAAGCATCTGGGGAGGGG
>NW_025395553.1:0-1132 GCF_016433145.1 Gracilinanus agilis | reverse complement strand
CTTCTCTTCTCTTCTCTTCTCTTCTCTTCTCTTCTCTTCTCTTCTCTGCTTTTATCTGCTTTTCTTTATTTACATTTGTTGCAGCCCATCCTTCCCTTTCTTGCATCATAGAAGGCATCTTCCAGGAGATAGATATGTATATAAATTATATTTTAACTTTAAGTGCCTGAGGATGGATTTGACTTCAGATCTCCCAGATTCCAGACCCAGCCCTCTAATCACTGTGCCATATAGCTGCAAATCATCAAAACTAATTAAAGAATTTTTAAAAATCAAAGAATATATGCAATAATCTATACCTGTAGGTCAACCCCACCCCCCTTCCCCCCACTTCTGCAAAGGAAATGGGAGTGGGGAATGTATCTGAAGACCAAAAAAAAATTAAGAATTGTTAATCAGGTGTTTTTTTTTTTAATCATGGATTTAGATTCAGCCTCCTTGCCACTTGGCTCCTGTTGTCCCCATTTCTAGGCCCCAGATCCAAACAAAATAAGTTCCTTCCCCTTGTCCACAGATCAGTCTTTCAGATATCTGTGGACTTCCTCATATTATTATTATTATTATTATTATTATTATTATTATTATTATTATTATTATTATTCCTGTTGACATCTTAGGAGCACAGGGCCGCAACCATCTCACACCAGTGGACTCTGTTCTGNTATTATTCCTGTTGACTCCTTAGGAGCATAGGGCCGCAACCATCTCACGCCAGTGGACTCTGTTCTGGGCAACTTCCCCCAGCTGGGCCCATGTCATTCCAACTGTTTTTGTTTCATTTTCGGCAGATCTTCGCCAGGTCTGTTTTGGTCTTCCGACTTTCCTCCTCCCTCAAGGGTTCCAGCTCAATGCTTGTCTTGCTACCTTGTCTTCCGGTTTTCGTAGCGTATGTCTTATTCATCTCCACTTACGTTTCATATACTCATATACTCTCTGCTTATTCTGTGGCCAGAGGCCATGGCTCATTCTCCTGGACATTGCCCCTGATACTCCCTCTGGGGCCCGAGGGAGCTCCATTAGCTTGTGAGGTAGTGAATCTATGAATGTTTGACTCAGCACCCCTGGAAGGCTGATCGCCCCTATCTTGCAGTATTCCTAACTCATTCAGGCTCTCTCCCAAAAGGCATAATTC
>NW_025395552.1:0-1136 GCF_016433145.1 Gracilinanus agilis | reverse complement strand
TTAAATGTGCCTGGAAGGAAGCAGGGTATATTGCTGCTACTACTACTGCTGCTGCTGCTGCTGCTGCTGCTGCTGCTGCTGCTGCTGCTGCTGCTGCTGCTGCTGCTGCTGCTGCTGCTGCTACTACTTCTACAACAACAACAACTACTACTAATATGATGATAGGATGATAAAATTCCCATTCTTGTTTTGTGGTATTTTCTAAGCCTCAAGGTGATTTGTACCATGTATTTATTGTGTTATCATCATGTTTATGCTTATATGTATAAAAGATGTTTCTCCTGATATTATTTCCAGGGTAGACCACTGGGTAGGGGAGAAATGAGTCATACTTAAATGTTATTAATACCTCAAAGACTGAACTCAATTCATCTAGCCTTACTTGGTATCGGATATGTAAACAGATAGACTTTACATGCTTACACGCATGTATGTACATACATATGTTTGTATTAATGTGATGATATGTACATACATAAACACATATGTATAGTTGAGGTAATTAAAAGATTAAAATTGGCATACACAAAATGAAATTGAAGAGACTGGTGTTCTGTGTATTCCTTTAGGAATGTAAAAGTAGAGAAAAGCAGAACATTGGGAATCTTGTCAGTGGGAAAGAAATGACGTTAGGAGAGAGCATTAGAAGCCAGTCTATCAGGATACAAGTTATCAAGTCGATAACACAAAAACCACCTAACTGCCTCAGAGAAGTGGTTCTATAAAGAAAAAATTGTATTTGCTCCTAAAGATTGTCATGAGAAGTTAAATAAAGGAATGATATGAACTACAATGAAAACTTCATCTATTGTAGGGTTGTGAGTAAAAATAGGAATATATTCATGAGTTGTGGACATAGAAGATGACTTGGCAATGGGATGAGGACGGGTGAATGAATGAGAGTGAGGATTCAATCTTAGAACCTGGGTGCCCTCTACTGAATTAGGGAGGTCTGAAATAGGTAAATTTGAAGGCAATGGCATGAGTTTTATTTTTTATCTAGTTATTTTTAGATGGAGTATCCAATTCAAAATGTTGAATAAACAGTTGGTGGTGAAGGGATGGAGCACAGGTCAGGAACTAGGGATAGAAATATAGATCTGGGCATTAGCATAATAGAAATAATAATGAAACCT
>NW_025395551.1:0-2688 GCF_016433145.1 Gracilinanus agilis | reverse complement strand
CACACACACACACACACACACACACACACACACACACACACACACACTCCTAAGAACTGAGAATATGTAGCAGGGAAGAAAAAACAACCACTCAAATGCCTTGAAAGCCTGGAAGGATGGAGACCAGGTCTCCTAAGAGACAGAGGAGAGGGACAACAGAAAGTGCTCCGGACCTCCTTGAACACCCATGCCAGCCACTCACCATCTACTCCTCCAGGCAGCTGCTGGACCCAGGAGCCAGCTGGGTGCTCCTCATCCGTAGATGCCAAGAGGCCAAAGCCAGCACCAGCATCTCCCTGTGCTCCTCCTCCCCCTCCACCCCAACCTCAGCCCCCAAGGGGTGATGCCCTCTCCAGAGGATAGGAGGCAAGCCTGTTCCTCCAGGCACTGACAAGTGGGTGATGTGAAGGCAGGACGCCCTGCCTCTAACTGTCTACAAACATTAACTTAATCATTTCTTTTGCTTCCATCACCCACAGAGAGAATGAAAATTGTGTGTTTTAAAGATTCCTTTATTTCAGAACAATAGCTCTGACTTATTGAGAACATATTTGCATATTCTCTGTTGTTCTGGAAAGGAAAACATAGCAGTGAGTTCTTCCCAGAACTAGAGTGTGTGGTTTCACATTATCCTCCCCATGAGTCAGTTTGCCTGCCAGTGAAGTGGGTTGACATCTTGCTCCTTGGTCCTGGGGGTGGGGTTGGAAATAATTGTTTCAAGAAACTTTAATGGTTCAAATCTTTCTCCTGATCTTCAGGCCTTTTGTCTCTCTTTTCTTAACTCTTTTCATCTCTTTTTTTTTTAAACCCTCACCTACCCTCTTAGAATCAATATTGTATATTGGTTCTTAAGCAGAAAAGTGATAAGGGTAGGCAATGGGGGTGGGTGGTGGTGGAGGGGTAAATGACTTGCCCAGGGCCACACAGGTAGGAAATGTCTGAGGACAGATTATCTCTTTTTTTAACTCTCTTCGATCTGGAGTCCAACCTCATCATTCAACTGAAACCATTTTCTCCAAAGTCACTAATGATTTCATGATTGTCAAATCTAATGGCTTTTTTTTCAGACCTCATCCATGCTGACCTCTCTTTAGCTATTGGTCTCTTCTCCTTGATACTTTCCTTTCCTCTCTCTAGGTTTTCGGGGTGCCCCACCTCCTGGTCCTCCTCTTGTCTTTCTGACCACTTCTTCTTAGTCTCCTTTGCTGGGTCCTCATCCAGATCATAACCTCTAATCATGGGCATCCCATAGGCCTCCCTTCTAGGCCCTCTTCTCTCCATCTACACTATTGCTCCTCACCAGTGATCTCATCAGCCCCCCTCAGATTCAATGATCATCTATATGCTGATTCTTCTTAAATCTGTTTATCCAGTCCTAATCTCTCTGATGGCTTCCAGTCTTTCTGCCTATTGGACATCTCAAAATGAATGTCCCATAGAAATCTTAAATTCAACATGTCCAAAGCTGAACTTATTATCTTTCCCCTCAAGTCTTCCCCTCTTCCTAATTTCCCTATTATTTTTTAAACCCTTTCTTTCTTTCTTAGAATTGATCCTAAGAATCAGTTCCTGCACAGAAGAGTGGTAAGAGCTAGACAACTGGAGTAAAGTGACTTGCCCAGGGTCACCCATCTGGGAAGTGTCTGAATTCAGATTTGAACCCAGGTCTTCCCAACACTAAGCATGGTACTCTATCCATTGAGACAATTACCTGCTCCTTTCCCTACTATTATTGAGGATGCCACCATTTTCATTGTTACTTGGACTTAAAACAAGGTGGCATCCTTGACTGGTCACTTCCTCTCATATCCCAATGCCATAGCCAAACTGTTGCCAAGGCTTGTTGATTTTACCTTGATAACATCTCTCAAATATCCCTCCTTCTCTCCTCTGCCATTGCCAACATCCTGAGGCAGGCCCACATTTCCTCATTTCTATGCAATAACTTGTTGGTTAATCAACCTGCCATGAGCCTTCTTCCCCTTCTAGTCCATTCTCCACTCAACTGTGAAAACGGTTTTCCTCGAGTGAAGATCTGATCTCTTCACCCAACCTTACTCAATAAATTCCAGGGGCTCCCTAAGACCTCTGGGATCAAACAGAATTCTTTTGTTTGGCATTCAAAGACCTTCATAGCTTACTCCTTCTCTTTCCAGTGTTCTTAAACCTCAAATTCGCCACCCAACCATAAACCCTTCAATCTAGCAACACTAACCTTCTTGCCATTCCTTGGATTTCCATCTCCCATCTATAGGCACTTTCCCTGGCTGTCATGCCTGCAATTCTCTCCCTCTTCGTTGCCTCCTCCTGGTTTCCCCAGCTTCCTCCAAATCTTAGGTGATATCCCATCTTCTACAGGAAACATTTCTCCATTGGACTACCTGTCTCAAGTCTCTCTCTTCTCCAATCCACCCTTTCCCAACCCTGCCCTCTGTTGATTATTTCCATTTTTTTCCAACTTCCAATTATTTCCTATCAACAGCTTGTTTGTGCACAGCTGTTGGAATGTTGTCTCCCCCATAAGCCTGGGAGCTCCTTGAGGGCAGGGACTTTCTGTTGCCTTTCTCTGTGCCCCCAGAACTTAGTACAATTCTTGGCACACAGTAGGCGCTTAATAAACGTTTCTTCACTGGCTGACAGTTCCATATCACACATGTTCTATCGAACATTTCCAGAGGCATCACAAAA
>NW_025395550.1:0-7146 GCF_016433145.1 Gracilinanus agilis | reverse complement strand
ATGTTATATTGAAGCTCTGGGAGCAGAGAGTCTCACCCTTGATTGACGGCTGAGGTCCATTAGATCTTGGGATGTTCCCAGGGCCGTGAGGACAGGGGAGAGAGCGGTTGGCCCAGGGGGGTATAAATCCCCTGGCAGCCCTGACTTTGGGTTCCTTTCCTTCCCTTGGACTTGAGATCTGTGGATCCTGGTCTTTGGGGATTGGTGACTTGCTTGGATCAACCTTGCAAGATCCTCCTGTCTTGTACCCGACTAGCATTGCCAACCTGTACCCAGACCATCACTCCTCTGATTCTACTGCCCCTGGATATTAGGAAATCAAATCATCTATAGCTATCTAGGTTTCCCAGGGCCCGGGAGGGATCCGGGAAGTGGGCAGGAGAAGAAGAAGTGGGTGGAAAGGGTGGATACCTGAAGGCTGTTTAGGCATAACATCTAGCAGAGAGAAGAAGAAGCTGAAAGACATCAAGCAGCAGCTTGCTTCCTCTGGTTTGGCTGTGGCCAGGCTGAGCCAGAGAAGCTAACTATTCTGAAGCAATTACCTGCCTACAGCTCTGAGGGTTTATCATTACCAAATTAGTTAGGGTTTCCCAATTCCTCTATCCATTCCCAATACCCCATATTTGCTAATTATAGATAAAGCCTTTCAAGTACCTTCCTGGAGTGGTTATTTCATAGCTTCTCTGGGAAGGGAGATACGCAGTCAGATAAACCTTTACCAAAGCTGGTAGAGTCCAGTATCCAATATCAATCAAACCCAGGTGGGACCTGAAGGGATACCATCCATTGGCCTGAAGGATCCTACCTGGGCACTGTTATAAAGGAGGGAGGTGTCACATCATCTAGCTAGGGCAAGCCTCGCTTGATCTGGCCCCAGCCACCTATCTGGACTCCACTGCTGTCACATAATTACCAGTGGTAGTATCCAGTTTAGTTTACCCTGCCTCCCTCTCTATCCATCTACATTCTGTGATTTTATAACAGTTTTTGGAGAAGCCAGGCTTTTGAACCTATCTAAAGCAGAAAAGAGCAAAGAGTAATGGAGATGTTAAGAATGTCTTTCATCTTGGGGACCATAGCAATGTTCCTGTATTCATTTACATAAGGGGTGATGAAGTTATGGTTTTGTATAATTTCTGAATATCTTATGAAATTGGTAGCCATCTATGACACCTACAAATATTTAACCATAACCCTGGCAGAGTTTCTATCTTACTTGCCAGCTTTCATAGTGGCTTTAGTTACTATAATACAGGGGTTGATGGCAATGAAAAAATTATTCTCTATGTTGTTTGGGAAAGGCAAAACAGATAAAGATGATTTGATCAGCATGATGAAGGAACAGATGAAGTTAATGATTGAGACTAATAATAAGATAAAGTTGGGACAAGAGCTAGACAAACATACTATACTACAGCTAGAAATTATTGAGGGTATGTATAATCTTAAGGACAAACGGAGTCCCAAAGTTAAAATGACTGAGGCTAGTACACGAACTGACAATGAAACAGGGACAGCTACCCAGACTGAAGATGGAGCAATGGCACCTGCTACCGTGACCTTGCTACCCATAATTGACCAAACCCAGTTCAGGGCCGATGGAGAGGCAGTGAATATGAAGACCTATAAGGCATTCACAGCCCAGGATTTGGAGGTGTTGAAAAGAAGATTTCCCAAATTCTTTTTGTCACCTTACAAGGCAACTAAGGAACTGAAAAGCACATTTAGCTTGTTTAATCCATCATATTCAGATGTGGAATTTATCCTCGATGAATTTTTTACTCCTAGTGAGAAAACAAGGTTTATAGATGAGACTTGAAATAATGCAAACTTGGTAGACTGGCCTAGAGATCATTCAGCGATAGATTTAAGTTCTCCTGCTAACATGAGAGATTTAATTAAGTGCAGAACTGATCTTTTGGAAGTGGTAAAAATCCATGGGAAAAGGCCAAATGGCTGGAACAAATTTGAGAAGATGAAGCAATCTGAGGATGAGCACCCAAGTTTGTTTCTAGACAGGTTAATGGAAAATTCTGAAAATTTCCTAGGTTTCAATAGAGACCAGGCAGATGAAGCATTACCTCATATTAAGAGATAGTTCATAAAGGGAACTAGTGTGCCTATACAAGTATATTTCAGACAAAGTTGTCCACAATGGGAGGAGCTGTCATTGGAAGAAATCAGAAAACATGCCACATACATTTATGAGTCTAAGCAGAAAGAACAACAAATTAGACATGAGTTGAACTCAGAGAAAGACAGGACAATTCAGGAATTGAAATGGGAATTGCGGGAGGCAAGGCGAGATCGAGACAGAGAGGAGTTTAAGAATTATGCCTTACAGATCACCAAAAATAGAGAATTTAGATCCAAGACTAATAATTACAATCAGAAGAAGTCCAATAATTCAATTCCTAAATGTTACTTATGCCACAAAGCAGGCCATCTCATAAAACAATGTAGATTCAGGAAACAAATTGATTTTAATAAGGATAGGTCTGATTCTTATAAGAAAACATATGTCAATAGTAATTGGGCAAGCAAATCTCAAAAATCACAAGCTTGTTGCCAGCATGATTGTAAGAAATCTGATAAGCCATCTCTAGGTGAAATGGAGAAATATTTTAAATTAGAGGAAAGACCAAGGAATATACAATGAAGGTTAACCTGTAATACATACCATCCAAGAGAGACAGATACAGAGAGCAAAAAGCTCAAAAGAAAGAATGAGGCTCATATTCTGATGATGGACAGTGTTGATGGAAATCAATATACCACATTAGAGGAGAGAAAGAAGTCCACTGCTGAGTTAGAGATGGAAAATGAACTGAGGGACTTGCATAGGGATATCTATGGGATAAAATCTCTTGTGGGAAGCACTGAAGTTTCACAGACTTCAAAGGAAGGAGTGAAAGAAATTGACATAATCCTAGTTACAAATGATTTAAAATTTGTGCTAGAGAGTCAAAGTAGCATTGTTGCATATAGCCAATCCCTAGCCATGTTGAACAGTGTGAGTAACTTAGGGGAACGACTTGGAAACATTTCCAAGCACCTAGAGCAGTGCTTTGCCAGAGAGAAAAATGTATCTTCCCTTAGTCTGACACCTGCTATCAAAATGGAGAATGAGAGAGAAACAATGTTTCAGACTTGAACCTCTAGCTCAGAGAGCATCATAACAACAGAGAAAGGGATACATTTCTGTCTAAACCCCGAGGCTGAGAGTTTCAAGCCTAGAAACATTGTAGCAAGTGTGATTTCAAAGCAGCCAGCAAGAGAGATTCTTGAAAAAATGGACACTTTGAAAACGAGGCTTTCACAGGCAGGCTTACCCAGGAATATCTATAGCTTACAAAATACTACACGCACAGGGCTGGGACCTCAAGTCTTGGTGAGAGGGGAGGAAAATGCACTGTCCCTGGAACCATGACTGGGGACTTATAATGCCTTGGAATGGTGGGAGAAACTGTCAAAATTCAAACTGTGGTCCAAGAGAAGCCATTTTGTCCTCTAGGCTCTGAAGACAAGCAGCAAGGGGGTGGAGCAGAATCAGATATCAGAGAGGAACTGCACATGGAGGCAGACATTTTCCAGGAAGTGAATTCATCTTTTGATTACCATGTCTATCCTAAGAGAGAGGCATTAGATTCTGAAATCAGTATTACCCTGCCACTAAAGGAGGAGAAACAAATGCTTCCTTTGCATAATAATAACAATAAAGAACCATTGATCACAATCCATATTAATGGAGAATATATTGATGGGATTATTGACACATAATTTAAATTGTTTAAAGAATCTCCCTAGAGATTGTGAGATGCTTGGATCAGTCATGGTAAAAGGAACATCAGGCATGCCCCAAACTGCACCAAAGTTTCAACCAAAAATGGTGAAGTTGGGACCAATAGAATTTGATCATCAATTCTTATTGTTACCATCATGCTCAAACAATCTCATAGGTAGAGATATCTTATGTAAACAAGCCGCAACAATTTATTGCGAGCCAAATGGGGAACTATATTTGCATCTTCCTAAGAGGTCATTGAAACATCATCCCAACCTGTGCTTAGATAGGATAGCAGAAGATCACACAATCTTAGTACTGGATCAAGACAGCATCTAAAAGATTCCAGATACTCTACCCGTAGGAGTCTGGGCTGGTAGTTCCTCAGATGTGGGTAGGATCCTTTCTGCTAAGCCAGTGAAGATAAAAGTGAAAGGAGGAATGTCACCACCTAGAATTCCTCAATTTAAATTAAGCAAAGAGGCCTTGGCAGGAATAAAACCCATAATTCAAGGCCTATTAGATCAAGGCATACTGGTACAAGGTTTTTCAGAATTTAATACTCCTATCTTACCAATCAAGAAGGCAAAGTTAGATGCTAATAGTAACACCCAGTGGAGAATGGTACAAGATCTTAGAGCAGTAAATGCATATGTGGAAGAGATCCATGCAGTTATTCCAAGTCCATCACAAATAATTGCAAGGGTTACACCAAACTCAAGATGGTACACCGTTATTGATCTTTCCAATGCATACTTTAGTATTCCAATCCACAAGGACAGTCAAAGATTGTTTGCATTCACCTGGGAAAACAAGACTTTATTATGGAGTCGTTTACCCCAAGGGTACAAAAATAGCGCGAACATCTTCTGTCAAATTTTACAAAAAGATCTTGAATCCATATCTTTCACTGCAAGCAAATTGGTGCATTATGTAAATGACATCCTGCTAATGTCACCAACAGGAGATATTTGTCAAAGAAATAGCATTCATCTAGTAGAAGGACTGTATAAAAGAGGACATAGAATATCCAGAAATAAAGTTCAGTGGGTCAAAGAGAAAATTGAGATTTTAGGTTTCACATTGCAAGGTGGCACTAGGAGTATATCAAAGAAGAGAATCGAAAACGTACAAAAACTCAGCTTACCTAAGACCAAAAAGCAATTAAGAGCAATAATTGGCACGACCAGCTTCTGTAGACAGTGCATTCCGGGGTTTTCTCTAATATCAAAGCCTTTAACAGAGTTAACCAGGAAAGACATCAAAGAACCACTGAAGCTGACAAAAGAACACAATCATGCCATTGAGAAGCTAAAGACAGCAATTCTATCTTCTCCTGCACTAGGCATTCCAGATCACAACAAAACTTTTCATCCGTTTATCCATGAAGATAAAGGATTTGCTTGTGCAGTGCTCACACAGTGCTTAGGAAGCAGCTTACGGCCCATTGCATATTACAGTTCTACTCTCGATCCAGTTATCCAGGGAACGGTTTCCTGTTTAAAGATTATTGCTACTGCAGCTCTGATGGTTAGGAAGAGTTCTAAGCTAGTCCTGGGAGGGGAGCTAAGACTGTATTCCCAGCACCAACTTGAAACCACGCTGAAGAATGCAAATCTGCAAGCTTTTACATCACAACGTCTCTCTCAGTACCAAGCAACTTTGTTAACAAATGAGAACTTAAGCTTCCATAAGTGTAAAACCATTAATCCAGCAACTCTGATCCCTGAATTACCATTAGAAGGGGATAGCCTCCACAGTTGTAGTGATACACTAGATTTAGTGCAAAAGGCTAGAGAAGGTCTTTCTGATATTCCTGTGGAAGAAGTCAACCTTACACTTTTCTGTGATGGCTCGAGTTACCATCATAATGGGCAAAGAGTTTCAGGAGCAGCAGTCACTACCCAGAATGAAACCCTACGGCATGCAGCACTTGGGCCAGACATCTCGGCTCAAGGGGCAGAGATTGTTGCATTAACTCAAGCGCTCCAAATTGCTAAAAACAAAGCCGTGAACGTTTTTACAGACTCAAAGTCTCATAAAAGAATTTTGTGGCAACACAAAATTTGACATAACATCATGCAGTCACGCATTGGTTCCTGATCCAGGGATTCTTCAATCAAGTCAACAACAGACAAGATGGGTATCCAGCAAAGGAGAAGAGAGATGAGATCCGGAAGATTCCAGAGTTCCAGAGACATCAGGACATCAGGACCGGCGCAAGGACGAGAGGAGACATTGCACTAACAGACTGTACGAGGACCTGAACTGTGACATCAACTGTGACTTGGACATCATGCCCGGGAGACTCACAAGGAGAGAAGATCAGCGGATGAAGATTAGGTTTGAATAAGTGCAAGGTTTTCACACTCAGACACTAATCACAAGGGAAATGCACAAACTAGAATGCATGCAACAGAACATAAGCTGATCGACAGAGGGATTCTGAAGAAGAAGGTGAGTATCAACCCAAACAGTAAATGTTAGGTCATGAGTCCAACACATAGTCACAATAAAGTCACATCACATGTACATAATGTAAATAAGTGTATATAGTTGAGAATAAACTACAGTGACCCAAATGAGCAAGAGAACTAAGATGCCTGGCAAGGTCTAAAGTACTCATTTCATAGGAACATCACATGAAAACCTTGTACATATGTAATATTGTTACTAACATGTATAGCATAAGTCTACTAACCCGTAGGGAAAGAGTAGATGTAGGGAAGTTCAATTTTAGCTGGTATAGGGTTAGTGTAAAATAGTTACAAATGTTCAAGTAGGATTGTAAAAGAATGTTAGACAAACATTGTGTAGTGTAGTTTAGTTAGGAATGAAACTAATTGACTAACACATTAACTATAGTGTAAGAATTACTGACAGACTAATCTTCCTAACCGTAGATTAGGGAATAGAAGTGTTAAAATGTTTTGTGAATTAGGAATGTTATTTGAAGTTAGTATTAGAAATATAGACAGAGTTATTGCAAGTTTCATTAACTTAGAGTAAGAAACAGCATAGATAATGATTCTTAAATGTTCTGATAACGTTTACATCTTATACTTATGTTCAAATGATGCGTTTATGAAAATGTTGTATTCAGATCCCAGAAAAATCTATCCTAAACCCTTGTCATTAGCTTTAGGCTAGTTAGTTAGATAAGGCATTAGGTAAGATAGGATTTATTATTTTTTGGGAAGGGATAGTTAATGGGATAGGAACACATAGTTAAGATTAGTATAGAGTAGAGGTCATCCACGGACAAGATCAGCTGGAAATTTACAGGTTGAAATTTCCAAAAACAAAATGGCATTCATGTTATATTGAAGCTCTGGGAGCAGAGAGTCTCACCCTTGATTGAC
>NW_025395549.1:0-1387 GCF_016433145.1 Gracilinanus agilis | reverse complement strand
TTTTTACCTATTTATTTTATCTTTAAAAAGAAATTGTGTGCATTTATGGTATTAAAAGATAAAATGTTGATACAATACAATACTATAGACATATTTTATGTATTTCTGAGTTTCTAAATTTTTTCTTTGCCATCTGCTGGCCTCTGGGTGTCATCTACAGCTTGTGCAAATCTCCAAAAAGATTCCCATTTAATTTCTTATGTTGTCACATGATATATCAAAACTGGGATAGGGAAAATTGTGATGTGGAAGGGATACCTGTGTGTGTGTGTGTATGTGTGTAAAATTAGACATAAAACTTTTATCATAGATTTTAATGCCAAAATTTTCCTTGTCATGATTGTTTCTTTTGTTATTCTAGTTTTAATGACTTTATTCATTTAAAACCTTTAAAAAGCTGGTGTAATTCATTAAAATTATGCATGTTTTCATGATTATTCCCATACATGAGGAAAATTTATATTGATAAATTGACTATTTATTAGTAACATTTTTATATGAAATATTTGTTCCCTTAATCTCCAGAATCTGAGTGAAACAGTTGCTTATAAACCAAGGATATCTCTAGCCCACATCTCCCAAGCTGTCAAACAAGACTGGGATCTTTTGTATTTTGATAATATCTTGAAAATATTAAAGACAGGTCTGACTACTTATTGTGTACTCTGACCCATTTGAAAGTAATTTTGCCCATCCCAATAGCCAGGGAAAGGGAGCACTGGTGTCTTCCAAATTTAGATGAAGACTTGCCTCCCCTGGGATGAAGTAATGAGGAAGGAATTGAGGTCTTTGGGTCCAATTTTTCATTAACAATTTACCAGTGTCTTGGGGTGTCCAAGGGGGTAACTGAATAATGAGCTCCCAAACTACATTTATAGATCTACGTGAAGGAACTTTATGGTCTTTGATTTTTGAAAGGATCATAGACCACAAGTTCATTGGTTACATATTATCCTAACCAATAAATTGATATTCTTACCCAAAATCCAGGACTTAGAAGGAGTTGGGGAAAGAGGGTGGGAAGGAATGAGAAATCTGGAATTTGAAAAAATTGTTTAAATGGAGGAAAAGAAAATATCATTTTAAAAAGTGATGCCACACAGGACCTTAAAAAATCTAGTACAGTGATGGCAAAGCTTTTTAGAGACCTAGTGCCCAAATTACAATTCTCATACTGAATGTGAGCCCCACCTGTTACCCCAGATAGGTAAGGGAAGAAGCATTCTCGTTGGACTGCAGAGCAGAGGGAAAGGTAATATTTTTTTTGGCTTTTCCTTCAGAGCAGAGAAGAAGTCTGAAATTATTTACTTTATTTTATGGGACATTTAGAGTGCCTTATTGCAAAATTTGGGTTAACTATTTGGTCATAGATGATATAGAGGTCAAT
>NW_025395548.1:0-1146 GCF_016433145.1 Gracilinanus agilis | reverse complement strand
GGAAATATAAAATATCTCACAGACAAATTGACAGATCAAGAAAACAGGTCTAGAAGAGAAAATTTGAGAATAATTAGTCTTCCTGAAAAACAGAAATTAATAGAAATTTGGACTCCATACTAAGGGAAATCATTCAGCAAAATTGCCCTGAAGTTCTACAAGAGGGTAATATAGATGTTGAAAGGATCCATAGATCGCCCTCTACATTAAATCCTGAAAAGACAATCCTTAGGAACATAATAGCCAAATTCAAGAGCTTCCAAGTAAAAGAAAAATTTTTACAAGAAACCAGAAAGAAACAATTCAGATATCAAGGAGCACAAAATAGGATCACACAGTATCTTGCAGTCTCCACACTACAAGACCGCAAGCCGTGGAATATGATATTCAGAAAGTCAAGAAAACTGGGTCTACATGCAAAGATCACCTACCCATCAAAACTGACTATATACTTCCAGGGGAAAGTATGGGCATTCAACAAGATAGAAGATTTCCAATTATTTGCACAGAAAAGACCAGGACTAAATGGAAAGTTTGATATCCAAACACAAAAACCAAGAGAAACATGAAAAGGTAAATAAGAAACAGAGGGAAAAGAAAGAAAATTCTTATTTTTAAATTTGCCTCTTTAAGTTCTTCAATAAGATCTAATTATTTTTATTCCTATATGGAGAAATGTTATGTTTAATTCTCTGTAGTGAACTCTATTCACTATTATAGTATCCACTATTATAGTAATCAGAAGAATTGTTTGCAGGGAGAGGTTGGAGTACTAAATGGTCTAAGATGATAAGGGGATGGGTGGGAAAGAAGGGGGTGAATAGTAGAGAACATCAGTACTCAAACCCCAATTTTCAAGCCCTTCAAGTATTGGAATAGAACTCCTGCAATTCATGCAGATTCTCAGTCAAATCTATGTAACCATGTGGCTCGGCACTCCTCCTGGAATCAGACAGAGAGGCATTAAATCACAGTCCCATAGTCTCAAGGCTCTTCAAGTGTTTGCATTAAGCTTATATCACTGTAAAATAAAAAAAGGATAAATAATGATTATATATGTACTTCCAGTACAAGATGAGAAAAAGGAAAAATCAATTGCTCTAATTAAAAAAAGAATGTTTTAAAAATCAAATATATATATATATA
>NW_025395547.1:0-2688 GCF_016433145.1 Gracilinanus agilis | reverse complement strand
CACACACACACACACACACACACACACACACACACACACACACACACTCCTAAGAACTGAGAATATGTAGCAGGGAAGAAAAAACAACCACTCAAATGCCTTGAAAGCCTGGAAGGATGGAGACCAGGTCTCCTAAGAGACAGAGGAGAGGGACAACAGAAAGTGCTCCGGACCTCCTTGAACACCCATGCCAGCCACTCACCATCTACTCCTCCAGGCAGCTGCTGGACCCAGGAGCCAGCTGGGTGCTCCTCATCCGTAGATGCCAAGAGGCCAAAGCCAGCACCAGCATCTCCCTGTGCTCCTCCTCCCCCTCCACCCCAACCTCAGCCCCCAAGGGGTGATGCCCTCTCCAGAGGATAGGAGGCAAGCCTGTTCCTCCAGGCACTGACAAGTGGGTGATGTGAAGGCAGGACGCCCTGCCTCTAACTGTCTACAAACATTAACTTAATCATTTCTTTTGCTTCCATCACCCACAGAGAGAATGAAAATTGTGTGTTTTAAAGATTCCTTTATTTCAGAACAATAGCTCTGACTTATTGAGAACATATTTGCATATTCTCTGTTGTTCTGGAAAGGAAAACATAGCAGTGAGTTCTTCCCAGAACTAGAGTGTGTGGTTTCACATTATCCTCCCCATGAGTCAGTTTGCCTGCCAGTGAAGTGGGTTGACATCTTGCTCCTTGGTCCTGGGGGTGGGGTTGGAAATAATTGTTTCAAGAAACTTTAATGGTTCAAATCTTTCTCCTGATCTTCAGGCCTTTTGTCTCTCTTTTCTTAACTCTTTTCATCTCTTTTTTTTTTAAACCCTCACCTACCCTCTTAGAATCAATATTGTATATTGGTTCTTAAGCAGAAAAGTGATAAGGGTAGGCAATGGGGGTGGGTGGTGGTGGAGGGGTAAATGACTTGCCCAGGGCCACACAGGTAGGAAATGTCTGAGGACAGATTATCTCTTTTTTTAACTCTCTTCGATCTGGAGTCCAACCTCATCATTCAACTGAAACCATTTTCTCCAAAGTCACTAATGATTTCATGATTGTCAAATCTAATGGCTTTTTTTTCAGACCTCATCCATGCTGACCTCTCTTTAGCTATTGGTCTCTTCTCCTTGATACTTTCCTTTCCTCTCTCTAGGTTTTCGGGGTGCCCCACCTCCTGGTCCTCCTCTTGTCTTTCTGACCACTTCTTCTTAGTCTCCTTTGCTGGGTCCTCATCCAGATCATAACCTCTAATCATGGGCATCCCATAGGCCTCCCTTCTAGGCCCTCTTCTCTCCATCTACACTATTGCTCCTCACCAGTGATCTCATCAGCCCCCCTCAGATTCAATGATCATCTATATGCTGATTCTTCTTAAATCTGTTTATCCAGTCCTAATCTCTCTGATGGCTTCCAGTCTTTCTGCCTATTGGACATCTCAAAATGAATGTCCCATAGAAATCTTAAATTCAACATGTCCAAAGCTGAACTTATTATCTTTCCCCTCAAGTCTTCCCCTCTTCCTAATTTCCCTATTATTTTTTAAACCCTTTCTTTCTTTCTTAGAATTGATCCTAAGAATCAGTTCCTGCACAGAAGAGTGGTAAGAGCTAGACAACTGGAGTAAAGTGACTTGCCCAGGGTCACCCATCTGGGAAGTGTCTGAATTCAGATTTGAACCCAGGTCTTCCCAACACTAAGCATGGTACTCTATCCATTGAGACAATTACCTGCTCCTTTCCCTACTATTATTGAGGATGCCACCATTTTCATTGTTACTTGGACTTAAAACAAGGTGGCATCCTTGACTGGTCACTTCCTCTCATATCCCAATGCCATAGCCAAACTGTTGCCAAGGCTTGTTGATTTTACCTTGATAACATCTCTCAAATATCCCTCCTTCTCTCCTCTGCCATTGCCAACATCCTGAGGCAGGCCCACATTTCCTCATTTCTATGCAATAACTTGTTGGTTAATCAACCTGCCATGAGCCTTCTTCCCCTTCTAGTCCATTCTCCACTCAACTGTGAAAACGGTTTTCCTCGAGTGAAGATCTGATCTCTTCACCCAACCTTACTCAATAAATTCCAGGGGCTCCCTAAGACCTCTGGGATCAAACAGAATTCTTTTGTTTGGCATTCAAAGACCTTCATAGCTTACTCCTTCTCTTTCCAGTGTTCTTAAACCTCAAATTCGCCACCCAACCATAAACCCTTCAATCTAGCAACACTAACCTTCTTGCCATTCCTTGGATTTCCATCTCCCATCTATAGGCACTTTCCCTGGCTGTCATGCCTGCAATTCTCTCCCTCTTCGTTGCCTCCTCCTGGTTTCCCCAGCTTCCTCCAAATCTTAGGTGATATCCCATCTTCTACAGGAAACATTTCTCCATTGGACTACCTGTCTCAAGTCTCTCTCTTCTCCAATCCACCCTTTCCCAACCCTGCCCTCTGTTGATTATTTCCATTTTTTTCCAACTTCCAATTATTTCCTATCAACAGCTTGTTTGTGCACAGCTGTTGGAATGTTGTCTCCCCCATAAGCCTGGGAGCTCCTTGAGGGCAGGGACTTTCTGTTGCCTTTCTCTGTGCCCCCAGAACTTAGTACAATTCTTGGCACACAGTAGGCGCTTAATAAACGTTTCTTCACTGGCTGACAGATCCATATCACACATGTTCTATCGAACATTTCCAGAGGCATCACAAAA
>NW_025395546.1:1145-1739 GCF_016433145.1 Gracilinanus agilis | reverse complement strand
TTCAGAATGGGTGAACGACTTGAATATAAAGAGGGAAACTATAAACATGTTAAGTGAACACAGAATAGTATACTTGTCAGATCTCTGGGAAAGGAAAGACTTTAAAACCAAGCAAGAGTTAGAGAAAATCACAAAATGTAAACTAAATGGTTTTGATTATATTAAACTAAAAAGTTTTTGTACAAACAAAAACAATGTAGTCAAAATCAGAAGGGAAACAACAAACTGGGAAAAAATCTTTATATCCAAAAACTCTGACAGGGGTCTAATTACTCAAATATACAAGGAGTTAAAGCAATTGTATAAAACATCAAGCCATTCCCCAATTGATAAATGGGCAAGAGACATGAATAGGCAATTTTCAGGTAAAGAAATCAAAAGTATCAATAAGCACATGAGAAAGTGTTCTAAATCTCTAATAATTAGAGAAATGCAAATCAAAACAACTCTGAGGTATCACCTCACACCTAGCAGATTGGCTAAAATGAAAGAAGGGGAGAGTAATGAATGCTGGAGGGGATGTGGCAAAATTAGGACATTAATGAATTGCTGGTGGAGCTGTGAACTGATCCAGCCATTCTGGCTGGCAATTTG
>NW_025395546.1:0-1052 GCF_016433145.1 Gracilinanus agilis | reverse complement strand
TGGGCAAGAGACATGAATAGGCAATTTTCAGGTAAAGAAATCAAAAGTATCAATAAGCACATGAGAAAGTGTTCCAAATCTCTAATAATTAGAGAAATGCAAATCAAAACAACTCTGAGGTATCACCTCACACCTAGCAGATTGGCTAAAATGAAAGAAGGGGAGAGTAATGAATGCTGGAGGGGATGTGGCAAAATTAGGACATTAATGAATTGCTGGTGGAGCTGTGAACTGATCCAGCCATTCTGGCTGGCAATTTGGAACCATGCTCAAAGGGCTATAAAAGAATGCCTGCCCTTTGATCCAGCCATGCCATTGCTGGGTGTGTACCCCAAAGAGAACATAGATAAACAGACTTGTAGGAAAATATTTATAGCTGCGCTTTTTGTGGTGGCAACAAATTGGAAAAGGAGGGTATGTCCTTCAATTGGGGAATGGCTGAACAAACTGTGGTATATGCGGGTGATGGAGTACTATTGTGCTAAAAGGAATAATAAACTGGAGGAGTTCCAGGCGAACTGGAGAGACCTCCAGGAACTGACGCAGAGCGAAAGGAGCAGAGCCAGAAAAACATTGTACACAGAGACTGATATACTGTGTGTAAAACTGAATGCAATGGACCTCTGTACCAGCAGCAATACAATGACCCAGGACAATTCTGAGGGATTTATGGTAAAGATGCTACCCACACTCAGAGGAAGGACTGCAGGAGAGTAAACATATAAGAAAAACAACTGCTTGAACGCATGGGTCGGGGTGGACGTGATTGAGGGTGTGGACTCGAAACTACCACACCAATGCAACTACCAACAATTTGGAAATTGGTCTTGATCAAGGACACATGACAAAACTAGTGGAAATGTGCATTGGCCATGGGTGGAGGGAGTGCGGGGGAGGGGGTGAAGGGGATAGGAGGAGCATGAATCAGGTAACCATGTTAAAAATGTAGATTAATAAATATTAAAAAAAACAGATAAAATAGACAAAGTACTGGTCAATCTAATAAAAAAAAGGAAAGAAGAAAACCAAATTGATAGCATCAAAGATGAAAA
>NW_025395545.1:0-8333 GCF_016433145.1 Gracilinanus agilis | reverse complement strand
TCAAGTGAACCCCAAGTGTGGAGTAGTAAGCAGGGTGTCTGCTTACTCCAACCTCCACAAAGTAACTGACTCAAACCCTTCTCCACTGCCCCCTCACCCAAAGTTCTTCAGGGGAGTCCCCTGGAATTCTGGGTGAGGCAGTCCCTGTATCTTTGCAGGGATTCCATGCTTTGCATCTCCACATAACAGTAAATTCCCCCTCTTCTAGTAAGAATTTCCACTGGAAATTCTGCAGGCTTAAGATATTGTAACATAGATTACCCTGTCTACACTAAACTTACCTCACTTCCTAAATGTCCTATTCCAAACCCCTTAACAGTCTTGCTATGCTATTGCTTATCTATACTATCTACCCCTATCTAAGGAGGGAAAAAGGAAAGTATGAACAAGGGAAAAAACAGGTTTTGGAATAAAATACAAGCATCATAACACATGCAACAAATTATCACAAACAAAAATTTCAAAACTGCAACAATTATAAGTTGCAAACACTTTCTCTAACATCTTTGAAACACATCCAAAGCAAAAATGTAACAACCTATAGATCTTCTAAAACTTGCACCTAACTCATAACAAAAGAAATATAGTAAAACTCTATATGCAAAATGTCATAGAACTAAGTTTCCATGTTAGGACCTTACTTAAGCTAAGTTAGTGGTATTAATAATCCTAAATTCTATATTGTTAGTATATTAATTTCATTTTGTTAGTCATTAATATATGCACACTATATACATATTCTTATAGACTATAGTGACTCTCCCTGACTAACTCTATATTTCAAAGATCCCTAAAGCTATCTCTCCCTATGATGTTAGTAATTCTATTCTATTGGTTAGTAATTATATACAGGCTATCCACAATACCTATTTACAGATGAAAGTTCCCTTGATGTCTACCAAATCAAAAAAACAAACAATGGATCTTTTGATATGTTAGAGATCCTAGGATACCCTTCCCTTATATATAATACATATGTACATATAATATATATATACAGAAGAGACTCTCATTTATCTACATGAGGTCTATATCAAAAAGGTGAACAATCAGTTTGTGTTGTGTCCAATGAACTAAAGTGTGCTGATGTATGCACATACTTACCCTTACTGCAAGGAGCTTCTGGCCCATTGGAGAACCATAATCCTCCTTGTTAGCCATATGTAGTGTGGCATGCAACTACCGTGTGATGTCTCATATGTACCATATGTGTTTATAACATGATATTGCTGCTCCATGGATTTCTTCCTTCCAGTCCTCTTCCTGCACAGTACTTAATAAAGGTTACAACACTCTCGTGATTGTCCATTCCTTGGTACCGCCTCTGCTGTGAATTTCTGCAGCTTGTAGTTTTTATATTCTTCATTTCTTCCTCTGTACTGCATGCATACTTGTCTGCCATATATTGTCTTGTCTGATGTTTGACTTGTCACCTTCTTAATCAGGAACAGTAGTTGTTGTGATATAATTGTGTTAACTTTGTGTTGTTTTGTGTTGCAAAAAATTTTTGCAGTTTTTTCTTCTTGTTTTTTCCTTTTTAGAATTTCAAGCAGTTCATTCATTTTCATCATAACCATCTGTTTGCTGTGGATCTGGCAGGGCATTCATTTCATTTTGCTCTATGTCAGGAGGTTTTTCATGATGTTCTTCATGTATAACATGTTCTTTAACAGGCTTCACATGCATGATGTGGAGCCACGGGTCCCTATTCTCAACTTTCACACAAGTTGGGCTAGTTTACAGCACCTGGAAAGGCCCAACCCATTTAGGGTCTAGAACAGATTTTCTTGTAAAGTTCCTTATATAGACCATGTCTCCCAGTTTAAGCTGATGTAAGCTAAAGTCCAAAGGAACTCTCTGGGTTAACAAACCAAGTTTGTGCAAGTCATCCAGTCTCTTTTTCAAAGCTTTTATATATCTACATAGCTGACACTCAGTTCCAATGTGTGATAAAAGAGCTGACTTCTGGGATGAACTATGCCACGGAGCGTGCCCATACAGGAGTTCATACGGTGACAATCGTGTGTCACTACAGGGTTGACTTCTTAAATAAAAAAGAACAATGGGGAGTGCTTGTACCCATTTCAGATGGCTTTTAGAACATACTTTCCCAATGAGTTTTAATTTTCTTATTACAAATTTCCATTTGCCCTGACGAAGAGGGGTGATAGACTGAATGTAAACTTCTCTTTATCCTCAAGGTCTTATAAATCTCATGCAGGATGTTCTGAGAAAAGTGTGAACCATGGTCCGAATCTATTCTAGCTGGTACAGAGAATCTCGGAACTATCTCTCTCAGAAGTGTCTTCACCACAAAGGCTGCGTTGTTTTTCTTTGCAGGGAACACTTCTGGTCATCGAGTCAACCTGTCAATGATGACAAGGGCATATTTGTAACCTTGACAATTGGGCATTGATATATAATCGATCTGCAAGCACTCAAACGGGGTGTATGCCAATTGTCTGCCTCCTAGTCCCTTAATTCTGATCACGCCCTGATTATATTGTAAGCAAACCTTGCATTTCTGGCATATTCTAATTGCACAAGTGGATATACCAGGAGCCGTCCAGTGCCTTCGAATACCATCCACGAGGGATTGGGTTCCATAATGGCCTTTGGCATGCAATGCATTACATAGGGTATTATATAAAGATCTTGGAAAAATGGGTTTGTCCTCACTAGAAGACCATACACCTCTCACTAATTTGGCCCCTAGATTTTCTACCCAGTGCTTCACTTCCCTTGGGGAGTATGCCTGTTTTAGATCTGCTTCTTCCACCAAGGAGAAGTTCAGCACATGGACCGGGCTGAAACGGGCACCAAATTTGGCAGTTACATCTGCCCTCCTGTTTCCTAATGAGACTTCATCCATACCCTTTTGATGTGATCGGCAATGCATCACTGCCACTTCCTTAGGTAACTGGACAGCTTTCAGGAGTTGGTTTATAAGGCTCCCATAGGCTATCTCCTTCCCACCAGCTGTTATATATCCCCGATATTTCCAAATTTGGCCTGTACAATGTACTACATTAAATGCATATTTACTATCGGTCCAAACATTCAACCTTTGACCCTGGCCAATTTCTAAAGCTCTGGTGAGACTTAGGATTTCAGCCCCTTGAGCACTCATGGACTTAGGTAGAGCTGCATACCATAAAGTCTCATCTTGAGTTACTACAGCCGCGCCTGCATACCGTTCTCCATCTACCACAAATGCAGAACCATTGGTAAACAAAGTGAGATCAGGAGAGACCAAAGGAATATCAGTCAGGTCATTTCTCATCTTCTGAACTATGTCCAAGGTTTCTGCACAGCTATGGATGGATTCTCCTTCTAATGGTAAGACTGGCATTAGCGTAGCTGGGTTGATCTCCTTACAACGATGGAAAGTTAGGTTCTCATTGCCCAGCAACACAATTTGATATTGGGATGAGCGCTGGGACGTAAACGCTTGCAGGTTGCTGTTTTTCAAGATGGTATCTATTTGATGAGGAGAGTACAGCATAATCCTGCATCCCAAAACCAGATCTGAAGATTTTTTAACCATTAGGGCTGCAGCTGTAATTGCTCTCATACAAGGTGGCATCCCCCTAGCCACAACATCTAACTGGGAGCTATAATAGGCTGTTGGTATGAACTGATCCCCAAGAGTTTGCATCAACACTGCACTGGCTATTCCCTTGTCCTCATGCACAAACAGGTGAAACAGTTTTGCATGGTCAGGAATTCCAAGTGCAGGACTGGTCAACACCGCTGTTTTCAGTTTTTCTATAGCATGCTTGTGCTCCCGTGTCAGTTTTAAAGGTTCTGAGACAGTGTTCCTAGTCAAGTCTGTTAGAGGTTTTGAGATCAGACTATAACCAGGTATCCATTGCCTACAGTAACCCGTGATACCTAATATTGCACAGACCTGCTTCTTGGTCTTAGGCATGCACAGCTTCTGTATATGTGCAACTCTCTTTTGGGAAATCCGTCTTATACCCTTTTCCAACACGAAGCCGAGGTATTCTACGCATGATAACACCCACTGAATCTTACTTTTGGAAATTTTGTGTCCCCTTTTGCATAGCTCTTGCAACAAATATCTGCTGTCCCTTTGACAGATTCGAGCACTTGGTGACATTAGCAAAAGGTCATCCACATAATGTACTAGCTTGCTCTCAGTGAATATGATGGTTTCAAGATCTCTGCAGGATTTGGCAAAAGATATTCGCACTTTCAGCAAAACCCTGTGGAATTCGCATCCAGGAGAGTTGTTTTCCCTCCCAGGAAAATGCAAAAATCTTCTGACTGGACTCATGCAGGGGTACAGTAAAATATGCACAGCACAGGCCATGACCGTGAACCAGGCCGCATTACCTGGAATCTCAGCGATGATATTTGCCGGGCTAGGTACCACTGTATGTCCCTTCTTAACAAAATTATTCACTGCTCTAAGATCCTGCACAAAACGCCATTGTGTCTTGCCATTTGGATCTTTCTTTGGCTTCTTAATGGGTAAAATAGGTGTGTTGTACTTGGATATAGTGTAGGCCAAAATGCCTTGTTCTAGGAGACTTTGGATAATGGGTCTGATACCCTCTGTGGCCTCTTTGCTCAACTTATACTGAGGGATTTTAGGTGGAGTACCCTCTTTCACCTCGATCTTAACTGGGGTAGCAGATTTTAAAATTCCTACATCGGTTGAATGCTTAGCCCAAACTGCCTCTGGAATCTCTTCTGGTATTTCAAAGATACTCCCCATGTGTTGTTCCTCCTCATCACCCTCCACTTGCCCTAGGAATAGCAAGGGATGGTGCTTGAGTGACTGGGTAAGTGTAGGAATATCTGTCCTGACCTATCACACTGGATAGTGGCACCTAATTTACAAAGAATATCCCTCCCCAGGAGATTGGATGGACAACCGGGTATCAACAAAAAAGAATGATCTAAAGTCATTGGGCCTATTTTCACCATCTTAGATCTTAGCTTGGGCACCAACTCCATTTGCCCAGTGGCTCCTTTTACTCTTACAGAGCCCATTAGTGCACAATTTTCTGGTGCTGATGTCAACACAGAGTGGGTTGCTCCAGTATCAATAAGAGCAGGATAGATTTGATCTCCTATAGTCACTATAACCAAAGGTTCCCTGTCTTTAGCTGTCTGATCAACAGGTACCAAAGGTGTTTCTATCTCTATGTCCCCCAAATCCCATTGATCTTGTTCTAGGACTTCTGTCTGTGCTGGCTCAGGATTCTGTGAGTGTAATGATGGTAAGTCTCCTTCAAAAATGGCTTGCTGTGGGGGCAGCTGGGTAGCTCAGTGGATTGAGAGCCAGACCTAGAGACAGGAGGTCCTAGGTTCAAATCCGGCCTCAGACACTTCCCAGCTGTGTGACCCTGGGCAAGTCACTTGACCTCCATTGCTTACCCTTACCACTCTTCCACCTATAAGTCAATACACAGAAGTTAAGGGTTTAAAATTTTTAAAAAATGGCTTGTTGGACTGCCAATGCCTGAATTGGCATCCCTGGACTGTTCATGGGCCTATCAGTGTCAAAGTGTATCTCAGTTCTTCCAGACCATGAGTAAGGTAGAGTGTCCTTCTCTTCACTGAACATGCTTTGGTTGATTTTAGCAAAGTTAGATTCAGGAGAGGTATTCCTCTGCATTAAAGGAAATTCTACAGAATTGGGAATGTGCTTTTGGTTCATGACTACATCCCAATCCTGTGAGTCTATGCTTTCTTCTTGCATTTGTTCCCTAGACTCCATGTCAGTAATAGGAAACTGAACTCTAGATGTATTTTGCATAGGAAACAAAGTCAGTGATTTAGATTCTTCCTTTGTCCCTATTGGTGTCATTTTGTTCCTCTCTTGGCTACTGACATTTATGGAATTGAATTCCTTTAAATGCATTAACTCAGAATCTACTCCAAAGGCAGCTCTCTTTGGAGTATCACAGGCTTGAAAGTGTGCTACATCATCATGCACTTGACCCTGAAGTAGGGCTTGGTACAAATTCTCTAGCTCCAGGATCTAGCTTTACAATTCCTCTAGTATTGTAGCTACTAGAGTTTTCACTTTCCCTTCCCACTTCCCTAGTTGGTGATAGAGAAGAGGTAGTGCCTGTGTCTGAGAATTTAGCATTTTCCTTCTCAATGGTCTGCAGGAGTCCATCTCCCTTATTGACACTGTCCATTTCCAAGAGATCCCCATTAGAACAGCTGTCTATAATCATTGCCCTTGCTGTTTGGCTTTTCTGTACATGTAAATGATCCACAGTCTTACTACAGAATGTTTCTGTCCCCCCATAGTGAGAATCAAGGAATGCTACTTTCTTCAAGCTTTTATCAAGAACTTGTGCAGATGTGCCTGGTTTTCTGTCAGTGTACCCCATATCACTGTTTCCTTTCCCATAAATTCTCTCCTTAATTTCTATTATATCCTCCTCCATTTGCAACTCCTCATCAGTCATATCTTTCTAACTTTGTGTTACCTCCTCCAACCCATAATTCATAATATCTTCTGCATCCATTTTATTCTTCTCACATTCCTTTGCTACATCATTATCACTGCCTTTCTCTTTTCTTGCAACAACTGCTTTCTCTAAGGCTGCTTCCTTGGTTCATAAGGTACGAGGTCTAGCACCTTGGGACAGGTATTCTTCCATTTTTGACAAGCTTGGGGATCTACTAAACTTGGCACAGTCATGGTCACAACATCTAGCCTTTGCCTTATCACTGTATCTACTATTGTTGTCCCTGTTGTTATTATTGGTGTTACTATTGTATCTGGAATTATAGTATGTATTCCTCCTGTTGTTATTGTTATTATTCCTGTTTCCAAAGTTAATCTGGGATTTATATCTACAATCCCTTAACACATGGCCAATTTTTTAACATAGGAAACATCTCTTAATTTTGTTGTTAGCACTGCCAGTAGATTGTCTAGGCCTGCTTTGGCTCCTCTGATTGGTGGACATCAGAGCCATATTTTTTATTTCTTCCACCTCCCTGGCCTTCTGAGCTTCCCTCAATTGCTTTTTAAGCTCAGCAATCTCTCAATCTTTTTCAGAGGTTCTAGATGGTTTAGAGTCACTATCCTTTGAGTCATGGACATAAGCTGCTGTCTTTCTCAATTCTTCAATGGACATGGTCTCCCATTGTGGGTAATGCAGTCTAAAATAGGTTTGGATGTAATTTTGACTCCCTTTCACAAATTGCCTCCTGATATGCTGAATGTCTTCAGCAGTCATGTCCCTAAACCCTAGGATAGTCTCCCCAGCTTCCAGCAGTCTGTCTAGGTATAAACTCGGATGTTCCTCCTCCCCCTGCTTCAACTTTTCAAATGAGCCCCATGCATTTGATCTTTTGGCATGAAGTCTCATCGCCTCTGTCAAGTCCTCCCTGCATCTCCTAAGATATGTCATGTTTGCATGAGATGACAGCTCTAGATCTTGATGTTGCTCAGGCCACAATGCTAGATTGCGATTGGTCCTTGTCTCTGTAATAAATTTAGCTTTTTCACTTGGGGTAAATAATTCTGTCAAAAGGAGTTCCACATCTTCAAAATTTGGATTATACAGCCTGATTGCCCGTTTGAATTCTTTTATTGCCTTATGTGGATTTATGAAGAACTAGGGGACCCTCCTTTTTAAAATATCTAGATCCCCTCCAGTAAATGGTTTATAGCCCTTAACATGTATGATCCCAGCATCCGGTTGTACTATTGTCCTGTCTGTAATGGGAAGTATTGTTATAGGAGCTGCCTCTGCCCCTGCAATTTCTTGCTTTTCTGGGTTGTCCTGTTTAATCTCTTGTTGTTTTTCACCCCCTTTCTTTGTTGTGACCGTGCTTTCTATTATTTCCAGCTGCATAATTGTCCTGGCATCTAGTTCTTTCCCCTCTCTAATTTCTTTGTTAATCTCAATTAGTGTCTTCATATATTCCAACATCTGTTCCATAACCGGGTCAGTAACTTCAGTCTTTCCAAAGGTAAAAGCCAGTATCTTCCTTAAAATCATTAGGGCCCCATAACAAGTGGCAGTTATGGCTATGCCTGTTGGTACATAAGCCAATGCCTCCCCTACTGTAATTGTCAGCCACAGATATGTATCATAAAACTCTATAATTGTCTTAAAAATTTGGGGAACTGTGACAAACCAAAATGTGGCACAGGTTTGCCAAATCCCATACATTAAAACACCAGAGCACCCAGAGGTAATCATTGCTCTATTGAACATGTTGGCCATATATCTCTTCTCCACTAGGTCCTATAGTACAAATCCTAGGCTCGCTGGCCAAAACTGTTATGATGATAATAACAGATAATTTGGAGAAGCAGATAATGTGTC
>NW_025395544.1:0-1799 GCF_016433145.1 Gracilinanus agilis | reverse complement strand
CAAATTGCTTCCCAGAATGGTTGGACTAATTCACAGCAAAACCAACAGTGTATTAAGGTGTCTTTCTTTCTAAAACTCCTCTAGGATTGAATATTTCCATCTTTTTCATCTTTGCCAATTTGCTAGGGATGAGGTGAAACCTCAGAATTGCTTTGATTTGCTTTCTCTTATTATTAGTGATTTGGACCATTCTTTTATGTGGTTCTTAGAGGAGACCAGTTCTTCTTTTGAGAGTTATTTGCTTATATCCTTTGCCCTTTGGGGAATGGCCTTTGGTCTTATATATTTCTGTTCGTTGACTTGTATGACTTGGATATCAGACTTCTGAGAGACATTTGATATAAAGCCTTCTCCCAGTCTACTGCTTCCTTTATTATCCCAGTTGTAATTGTTTTGTTTGTGCAAAATCTGTCTAGTTTCATGTAATTGAAATGATCTTTTTTATCTTTTGTAATCTGCTCTCTCCTTGGTTTGCTTAAGAATTAATACCCTAAATTATGAGAGAGAATGCCATCCACATCCAGAGAAAGAACTGTGGGAGCAGAAATACCGAAGAGAAACAAACATATGATCGATCATGTGGCTCGATGGGGACGTAATTGGGGATGTAGACTCTAAACGGTCACTCTAATGCAAATGTTAATAATATGGAAATAGGTATTGATCAATGACATATGTAAAACCCAGGGGAATTGCTCATTGGCTACGGGATGAGGGTGGGAGGAGGGGAGGGAAAGACCATGAATCCTATGTAACCATGGAAAAATACTCTAAAACAAATAAATAAATGTTTAATGCGGTGGGATCTTTGGGTCAAAGGGCATGGATATTGTATTCCCTCTCTTCATGNGGCCTATGGGGCATCTCCTTTTGGCACCAGCTTCCCTGCATGCAGTAGGATCTTTGGGTCAAAGGGCATGGATATTGTATTCCCTCTCTTCATGTAATTCCAAATTGCTTCCCAGAATGGTTGGACTAATTCACAGCAAAACCAACAGTGTATTAAGGTGTCTTTCTTTCTAAAACTCCTCTAGGATTGAATATTTCCATCTTTTTCATCTTTGCCAATTTGCTAGGGATGAGGTGAAACCTCAGAATTGCTTTGATTTGCTTTCTCTTATTATTAGTGATTTGGACCATTCTTTTATGTGGTTCTTAGAGGAGACCAGTTCTTCTTTTGAGAGTTATTTGCTTATATCCTTTGCCCTTTGGGGAATGGCCTTTGGTCTTATATATTTCTGTTCGTTGACTTGTATGACTTGGATATCAGACTTCTGAGAGACATTTGATATAAAGCCTTCTCCCAGTCTACTGCTTCCTTTATTATCCCAGTTGTAATTGTTTTGTTTGTGCAAAATCTGTCTAGTTTCATGTAATTGAAATGATCTTTTTTATCTTTTGTAATCTGCTCTCTCCTTGGTTTGCTTAAGAATTAATACCCTAAATTATGAGAGAGAATGCCATCCACATCCAGAGAAAGAACTGTGGGAGCAGAAATACCGAAGAGAAACAAACATATGATCGATCATGTGGCTCGATGGGGACGTAATTGGGGATGTAGACTCTAAACGGTCACTCTAATGCAAATGTTAATAATATGGAAATAGGTATTGATCAATGACATATGTAAAACCCAGGGGAATTGCTCATTGGCTACGGGATGAGGGTGGGAGGAGGGGAGGGAAAGACCATGAATCCTATGTAACCATGGAAAAATACTCTAAAACAAATAAATAAATGTTTAATGCGGTGGGATCTTTGGGTCAAAGGGCATGGATATTGTATTCCCTCTCTTCATG
>NW_025395543.1:0-5563 GCF_016433145.1 Gracilinanus agilis | reverse complement strand
AAGGAAGGAAGGAAGGAAGGAAGGAAGGAAGGAAGGAAGGAAGGAAGAAGAGAAAGCCCAAATGCATAGCCTTTATCATTCTTTTGCTTTGGAACTGATACTTAGTATTGATTCTAAGAAGGAGATAGGGGTTTAAAAAAGAAGAGGGAGAGTATGAGAGAGAGACAGACAGAGAGAAGGAGAAGGACAGGGAGAAAGGGAGGGGAGGGAGACAGAACTGACTCTAAGTCTTTCACAGGACAGCTGAGAGTAGAAGAATTGGTGGAAAAGCACTACATCCCATCCCTCAATTAGGGAATGACTGAATAAGTTATAATATATGACTATAATGGGATACTATTGGGCCATAAGAAACAACAAATGGGATGATTTCAGAAAAACTGGACTTACATGAACAAAAGCAGAGTGAAATGAGCAGAACCAGAAGAACATTGTATACAGTGAAAGGAATATTGTAAATAATTTAGCTATTCTCAGCAATGCAATGGTCCAAAACTATCCCATAGGACTCATGATAAAAAAAATGCTATCTGCTTCCAAGGAAAAAGAGCTGATCAGGTTTGAATCCAGACCAAAGAAAACCCTTTTCACTTTCTTTCTTAATTCTTTTTATTCTATTTTCCTTCTATAAAGGGATTAATATGGAAAAATGTTCTGCATGATTACACATGCAAAATCTACATGATATTGCTTACAATGGAGAAGGGAGGAGGGGTGGGAGGTTGGGGAAAGAGGGAAAGAATTAAAGACTCAATTTTCTTTGGAAAATGTTGGAAATGGGGGAAACAAAATAAAATTTAGAAATTAAAAAAAGACAAGAGAACTAAGAATATTATATTCCACAAAGCAAAGGATATGGACTTTCAGCCTAGAATAATTTCCCTAATAAAACTGAATCTAATGCTAGAGGTGGGAAATGGATCTTTTACAAAATAGAGGACTTTCAAGCATTCCTGATGAAAAGACCAGAGTTGTGGAGAAACATTAAAGTCCAAAAAACAGGAATAAAGAAAAACATTAAAAGGTAAATTTAAATCAACAATGATAAAGGACTAAACAAAGATAAACTGATTATGTTTGAATATAGGGAAAAGATTCATGTATCCCTGCTAAAGCCAATCAGTGGCTGAGTTCATAGGAGAAGTCCAATTAGAGAACACCTGGAAGTGGTTCTATGATTTCTTAATGACCTTTGGAATGCAAAGAGAGGAAGAAGAATGGGGTTAAGGGGCATTAGGGAGGGGAAAGTAGAGTTAGGGGAAAACCATTTCACATAATCAAGGTTCACAATAGACATCTAGACAAATGGAGATGGGAGGGCAGGGAACAGCTGACATTAGAGCCTCACTCTCACCTGAACTGATCAACAGAAGAGAGAATCGATATAGGCATATGCATACCCATAAAGCTGAGTCCAAAAATACATTTCACTCAACCCGGAAATAAGAGAAAAAAGGGAGAAATGAAGAGGAGAAATTAGAGGGATAAAAGATTAAAAGAGGGCTAAATTCTAAGCAAAATAAACTCTAAGGATATAGGAAAATATTTGCAGCTTTTTGAATTGGCAAAGAATGGGAATCAGAAGGGGGGTGGATAAATAAGTAATGGTATATAAATGTGATTTAGTGCTACTGTGTTGAGTGCTTATCAGCATCATGACCAATCAGTATTCCAGAAGACAAATGATGAAATATGCTACCCACATCCTGATAGAAGGAGTCAGACAGCAGATTGAGATGAATGGTTTTTTGGACATGACCAATGTGGAAATTTATTCTGATTATTTACATTTGTAATGAGTTTTGTTTTCTTTGTGTTGTCATTTGTGGGTGAGAGGGTGAGAAGGTAGATCTTGGATCATTAAATAGTTTTAAAATTAAGTTGCTAATTCAATTGAATCTTTTGCTTTGAATCAATAACTTCCTGTCTTTTTAAAGTATATGCAGGAAAAAAATAATAAAATAAAGTATATACAGGCATTTCTTGTTTTATTTGTTTATTCTTGTTTTATTTATTTATTCTTTACTTTATTGAACTATGAAGATAATGCATTTTTTATGAACTGAATGTTTATGGCAATCCTGTATTAAAGTCATGCTTGCAGGTGCCATTTTGCCAATAGCATATGCCCACATTGTATCTCTATGTCCCATTTTGGTAATTCTTGCAATATTTCAAGCTTTTCATTATTATTACATGTGTTTATCATGATATGTGATCAGTGATCTTTGATGTCGCTATTGTAAGTGTTTGGGGGCTCACAAACCAAGCCATATAAGATGACAACGTTAATCAATAAATATTGTGTTGATTGCTCCACCCACCAGCTGTTCCCTGTCTCTCTTCTTCTCCTCAGGTCTCCCTGAGACACAACAATATTAAAATTCAGCCAATTAATATTACCCTACTATAGCTTCTAGATGTTCAGGGAAAAGGAAGAGTCATTCAGTGTGCCAAAATTCATTGCTGCCTTTTTTTTTTTTATTTAAGAAATGGACACAGCCACTTTGACCTTGAGCATCCATCACTCTTATCCGTCAGCAGCCATCAACATTAAGGCAAGACTCTCCACTAGCAAAAGATTGTGACTTACTGAAGGATCTGATAATAGTTAGAATTTTTTTATCAATTGAGAAATTTTAAATTATGGAGTGTACTTTTTTTGGCATAATACTATCACACACTTAATACAGTGTAAATGTAACTTTTATATGCACTGGCAAACCAAAAAATTCATGTGACTTGCTTTATTGTGATAGTCACTTTATGACTATCACATATGACATATTCAATGGTCTGGAATGGAACCTATTTGTGGTATGGCTGTACCTTACCAGAGACTTCTGGGCTATAGTTTGAGTAGATGTTAGCCTACTGAATACTTAATTTATTAATTTTTTTAAAAGTCTTCTATCTTAGAATCAATAGTTTGTATTGGTTCCAAAGTAGAAGAGTAGTAAGGACTAGACTAAATTTGAACCCAGATCTTCCTGTCTCTAGGCCTGGCTCTCAATCTACTGAGCCCCCTAGCTGCCCCCATTGAATACTTTAAGCCTAAGTAAGCTTTCTGCAGACTCATAGTGGCACCTGAGTAAAGGAAGCTGCTCAAGACAAAATTAATCAGCAATATAAATAGGGGTTGGGGGATAGTGAAATGTGGTGGCCAATTAGTATGATAGAATCAGGCCAGAGTTCTATTGTCCTTTCCTCAAGATGAGGAGAGAAGCAAGCTAAGCAAAAGCATGGTTAAAAAAATATAAGGGTCAGTTCAGTATGAGTTAGTAATAGATAGATAGATAGATAGATAGATAGATAGATAGATAGATAGATAGTGTTTCAAGAGGAAAAACTCTAATAAGAGCATAGGATGTAGACATCTTAAAGTAGTTCCATAATGTACTCTAAGCCCCTATTAAATGTATTATTAATATAGTATTCCCAGCCATTTTCAGGGGCCAGAAATGTCTTTTATCCTGTCTCTTGGTTGATCAAAATCTCATGATTTTGAGACCTGAAAGCAGCATCATTTCTAGCCCATCATATCTCAAATTAATGTTTGAAACCCCTGCTGCTATCCTGTGAATCTGTCTCTCCTGATACATCCTAACCTGATATTTGCACACGCATCAATCTATTTTTCTAGCTGTGCTTTGCTCCTCTTAAAAAATAAATGCTTTCTAAAGCATCACAGTCACTTTTCTATGATCCCTCCTCCTACTAAAGAGCAGTCACTTCCTTTTAGCAAAGGACCACCCTAAATAACCAGCCCTGTTTCCCTATTTCTCTCTCTCTCTCTTTCACTCACTCAACTCACTCACTCTTTCTCTCCCTCTATATGTTTCCCAGTATCTCTTTCTCTGTCTCTCTTCCTCTCTCTGTCTCTCTATCGTATGTGTGTCTCTGTTTCTCTCTGCTTCTCTGTCACTGTCTCTGTAATTCTGTCTCTCACTCTCTTTGTCTCTTCGTATGTTTCTCAGTCGCTCTCTCTTTTCCTTTCTCTCTCTCTCTTTCTCTTCCTCTCTCTGTCTCTTCCTCTCTCTCTGTCTCTCTCTCTGTCACTGTCCCTGTAGTTCTATCTCTCATTCTTTCTCTGTCTCTGTCTCTCAGTCTCTCTCTGTCTCTCTTTCTATCTCTGCCTCTCTGCCTCTTTCTCTTTCTTTATCAATGTCTCTGTCTTTCTGTCTTTCACTCTTTATCTGTCTGTCTCTCTGTCTCTCAAAGAACATATCAATACATTGGCCATCCCAAATGTTCATACACCTATTTGTGCCTGACCTACATGTAGATAGAGCCTTCTGAGTTTGTATCGTCTAATCAGCCACAGTTGGACACACTCTACACGGACCCCAACATCATGATGGCATTTTGGTCTTCTTCAATTATAAAGGACAACAACTGAGACTGGCCATTTCTGCAGCATATGCCTCATTCTGTATCCACGGTCTACAACTTCTCTAGTAAGAGGGAGGAACCATTAGCCCCTTTGATGCAAGATTAGTGAATGTATTGGTCAGAATCTGGATGTTTTTCCATTTTTTTAAACCATGTCCAGTCTTCACGTTAAGTCCCTTCTTGTACTTGATGCTCTAGTCAGACAAGACTATTTGCCACGCCTTAAACATATCCTATGCTTTCCCATTTCTTTGCCTTTGCTATGTGTCTTATATCTGGAACTCCTTCCACTTTCATTCCTATCTGTTGAATACTGACTATTTAATAACTGTATCATCCATCGCCTCTACAACATCTTCACTGATCTTTCTAGTCATAAATCCTATTTCCCTCCTCAGCATTCCCATAGCTATTTCTTACATTAAGTGGTAGTTTGGAGATGGTAGAATAGAGTTTTGTGCTTGCAGTCAGGAGTTTTAATCTAACTTTAGTTATTTAGTGGCTGTATGACCCTCAACAAGTTCAGTATTAGTTCCCTCACTTGTAAAATGGAGACAATAATAGTACCTACATTAAAAACTGCTCATTTGGGGGCAACTAGGTGACTCAGGGGATAGGGAGTCAGATCTAGAGATGGGAGATCCTGGATTCAAATCTAACCTCAGATACTTCTTAGCTATGTGACCTAGCCCTTTCTGCTCTTCTGCCTAGGAACCAATACACAGTGTTGACTCTAAGATGGAAGGTAAGGATTAAAAAAAGACTCAAAAAAAAGACTACTATATTTAATGGCACCACAGAAGTTACCTATTGAGGCCATTTTTTTACTCACATATGAGAAAATTGGTAGAATAAATAAAGGTGAGTTTGCAAATTAAGTATAGTAGGGAGAAAGGTCCTCTCTTTATATATGTAACTTGCATATTTTGTGCTCAAGATAGAAATAAGGGGCAGCTAGGTAGCACAGTGGATAGAGCATCAAGCCTGGAGTCAAGAGGACCTGGGTTCAAATCTGTCCTCAGTTATATCCTAGCTGGATGGCCCTAGGCAAGTCACTTAACCTCAGTTGCCTAGCCCTTACCATTTTTCTGCTTAGAATTTATGCTATGTCTGAAGGTAAAGGGGATAGATAGATAGATAGATAGATAGATAGATAGATAGATAGATAGAT
>NW_025395542.1:0-5316 GCF_016433145.1 Gracilinanus agilis | reverse complement strand
GATAGATAGATAGATAGATAGATAGATAGATAGATAGATAGATAGATAGATAGATAGATAGATAGATGGATGGATGGATGGATGGATGGATGGATGGATGGATGGATAGATGGATAGATAGATAGATGGATACATGAATTATGCTCCCCTCTCCTTTATCATAATGGCATGGAGTGACTGGGATATTAGATGCATATTTTATATTCTTTTTCTTGTTCTCAGTTTTATCTGCATCAGGCAAGTGCCTTACTGGTCTAGTGCTTCTTGGAAGGCTCTGCACCCACCAACACTAAGCTTACCAATCAGGAAATTAGTAGTTGATAGATTTTCAGGGTCAATTACGGAAAGCAACTTTATCTAAGATGTATCTTAGATCCAGTTCTAAGGTTCACTGAACAGAAGCGTTAGAGGATTGGCCAAGGAAAAATACCATACCTGATAATAACAACGATAGTGGATTTTTATCAGTAACAAGCTTCACTTGTTAGAAAAACAAATTATCCAATCCATCCATCCTCCCCAGTTCAACCAAAGATGTGATCTGGCTGCAATATACAGATTACAAAACAGGCTTTATGGAAGAGAATGGCAGTGATGGGGAACTTAACCATTTAGACATTTTCAGAAAGTCCTGCACCCCTCCCCCCCCAAAAAGCAAAGCAAAGATATATTCTTTATTATCTTACTGATGATTTTATTAAAAAAATAACCTTACCTTCTATCTTAGAATCAATACTGTATGTATACTGTGGTCAAAAAAAGAAATAATGGAATTGTAGAGAGAAGTGAGTACTGCCATCTCAGAGACCAAGGCCAATTAGGAGGGGTATGTTGGACAATTTGGTGAGCACTTTTATTTTTTACTAAGATGGTTACAATGGCCCTATCTATCACAAATCAAAAGCTGTATGTAATCATTTATCAAGATTTTTCATTTTATTCATTCATTCATTCAAGAATTTAATGAATTCTTTAGTAGATAAATGTGAAACAAATAAATTTTTTAAAAGAAGAGTTAAAAATGATCAACAACCATATAACATGTTACTCCAAATCCCTAATAGTAAAGAAAAATTAAAAGTTCTGAGGTTTCATCTCCTATCCATAATATGTTTTAAAATTCATTTAATTATTACACTATATTACATTATATTATTACCCCTACGTATTCCATCCTCCCTCTCCTCTCCCCACTAGAGAAGACATCATTTAACAACAACAACAACAACAACAATATATTTATATATATTTGTAAAATTATGTCTTGCTTGTTTCTATTTATTAGTTCTTTTTCTGGAGGCAGACATTCACAAAAGTCATTCTTCAAACACTATTTCTGTTGCTGCATATAATGTTCTCTTGGTTGTACTCATTTCACTCTTCATAATTTCATGTAGGTCTTTTCACATTTTTAAAAAATTGGCCTGCTCATCATTTCTTACAGTACAGTAGTATTCTGTCACAATAATATGCCAGCTTATTTAGCCATTCCCAATTGATGGGCATCCCTTCAATTTCCAGTTCTTTGCCACCACAGAGGCAGCTGCTATAAATATTTTAGAATATTTATAAAGGTTCTTTTCCTTTTTCCCTTATCACTTTAGGAAATAAATCCAATAGTGGTATTGCTGAGTCAAAAAAGCATACACAAGTTTTATAATTCCTTGGGCATAATTCCAGATTGATCTCCAAAACGTTTGGCTCAGTTCGCAGTTCCACCAAAACTATATTAGTGACCTCGTTTTCCCACATCTCACATCTGTCATTTTGCCATTTTATCATTTTAACCAATATGATAGGTATGTGATGATATCTCAGAGTTTTTTATTTGCTTTTCTCTAATCAATAATGAGCTACAGCATTTTTTCATGCAGTTATATTTAATTTTGCTTTCTTCATCCAAAAACAGTTTGTTCATATCTTTTGACCATTTATCAATGGGGAAATGACTCGTATACTTATGAATTTGAGTCCTCTATCTGAGAAACTATCTACAAAAATTCATATTTGTAAATCTTTTTTAAAATAGAGTTAACAAATACTGCTGGAATTATGAGGAAACAGGTGCATGAATATGTTGTTGGAGCTATAAATTGATCTAGCTAGTCTGAAAAACAATTTGGAGTAATGTAAAAAATGTGGATAATTTGTTCATAACCTTTGACATAAGATCCACCTGAAGGATGTCAACAACAAAAAAAGAAAGGTTTTATATAATACATAATATTTATGAGAACACTCTTTGTGGTAACAAACACTAAATAAATCAGTCCATTGGGGAAGAGTTGGATATTTTGTGAAAAAAGAATGTAAGGGAATAATATATCATAAGAAATGAAAAATATGAAGAATTCAGAGGAACTTGGGGAAATTTGCATGAACTGAGGTCAAGCAAAGTAAGTGAAACCAACAGAACAATATATAAAACCAGAATAATATAAAGGAAAGAAATATGAAAATGTACCAGAACTCAAATAAATTCAGCGATCCTACGCTTTTGACAAGATTGATTTTTTAAAATCCCTTCTCCTATTTGTACAGGGATATGGGAATACAAATAAGGAATGAGGCATATTCCACCAGAAATGGTCAATGTGTCACTTTGCTTTGCTTGGCTATAGTTCTTTATAAGAGAAGATTCTATTTAGGATGGTATCAGGAAATAGCACTGTTTTCCTAAGGGTCAGTAAAATCACTTTTTATAAGGTAAATTAAAATAATAGAAAAGAATTGTATATATAAAAGTATACTAAAAGAGGGGGGCAGCAGGGTATCTCAGTAGACTGAGAGCCAGGACTAGAGATGGGAGGTGCTGAGTTTAAATCTGCCCTCAGACACTTACTAGCTGAGTGATCCTGGGCAAGTCACTTAACCCCTATTGCCTAGCCCTTACTGCTCTCTGCCTTGGAACCAATACATGGTATTGATTCTAAGATGGAAAGTAATGGTTTTTAAAAAATCACTGACAGTGGTCACATAAAAGTACATTAGAGGAGCAGCCAGGTGGCTTGATGGATAGAGAACCAAGACTGGAGATGAGAGATCCTGAGTTCAAATCTGGTCTCAGACACTTCCTAGCTGTGTGACCGTGGGCAAATCACCTAACCCCAACTATCTAGCCCTTACCACTCCTTTGCCTTGGAACTGACTTTTAGTATTGATTCTAAGACAGAAGGTAAGGGTTTAAGGAGGGGAAAAGTACCTTTGAGTACAGTAAAATATGAGTATCACTACTCCTATAGAATTACAACAATTTTAAAAAATTTGATATCCTCAAGTTTCCTACTAATTTCATCTTCATGAAAAATATGATAGAATTCAGCCAAATAGAACCAAAAAATGTTAATGTACCTTCAGTCTTCAGTCAAATATGACCAAATGATCAACTGGCTTCTGTTCATTCTTTTGTCCTCAAAGCTAATTTTTAACATTAATTTAGCAAGTTAACAGCCCCTCATGAAGACCCCTTAATATAATAAACCATTTGGTTGAAAACAAACCTAGTTACACAGCCATGGAGAAATCTAGGAAGTGCTGATGGACATTAGCCAGAAAAGAAATATGCTCTAGTTGGCATTAGCATTGAGCCCAACACCATGATAATCTGAGAAGTTTCCATTTAAGAAGTCAAATGATCCTGGAACCAAAGCTACTTCCAGATTGTAAATTCCAGCCTTAGGCTACTTCAGTGAATTCTTTTCAGTTCATTTCTAGTGATAAAATGCAGATATGAAACCAGATGCCTGACTTCCTCATTTTACAGATAAGTAAATTGAGGCTCATGGAAGTTAAATCATTTGGCCAATCTCATATAGTAGAAGAACCAAAATTCAAAACAAGGTCCCTTGATTCCATATCCAGCATTCGTTCTCCCCTTCACAAAGATGTTGCGACATTACTACATTCAATGGCTATATCACACCATATACTAAAACTCTTCTTCTATAGGTGAAAATTAGAAGATGCTCTTTCAAGAGAAACAAGAAAAACTCACTTCTTTGAGAAAAATACATTGGACTTTTGTAAGATAAGATTTGTATCCTAAGATTTTTAAAAATGGTTCGTCATGGCCAAGCTCCTTAGGCAGGTCATCTCTCACTCCCACTAGCTTGAGATCTAAAGCCTTAATTTCAGCATCCTGAGATTCCCCTGCTTGGTCCCATGAGTGTTTCCTCATTTTTAGTGGATTGACAAGCAACAACTTCAGGTCAGTTCTCCCTATCTGTCCTTTCCTCAAGCTTCAATCTCTAGAATTCTGTCTGTTCCAGCACAGTGCAGTTACAGCTCCCCTCTGTGGAAAACTGAGGAAGACAGGAACCTACAATAGGTAGGTTACCTGCCTGATCTCTGTGAGCATCCATAGGATTCTAACCTCCCAGGCTATAAGAGCAGAAAAAAAAATCAACAAATCTGAATTAATAATTATTGTTGGAAGGTTTGACTGCTGGATATTGTCTTGAATGCAAGAAGAAAGGAAGAAAGGAAACGTTACCTTATTCATTCTTTTGCCTGTACCATTTCCAAAATGTATATATATTTATAGAAACATTTATGATGCATATCAGACATCACTATTTATGTACTCTGCCTTTAATCCTAGGTCCTTTTTAGCACTACTATGGCATAAAAACAAATAGAAAAAATACAGTTCCTTTTGGTTACACACAGAAATGAGGAGATTAAAAGCAAATGATTTCCTATATCTAGCCACCTACAAATGCAGCCATGGAAACTACCCAGGGCCCCACTTGCCTGCTCTGAAAAAGGAAAGAATATTTATCATTAACTAGAGTCCCTTGACCCTTGTTCAGGGGAAAAGATCTTTTGCAGAGCTGCCAATAGCTATCTGTAGCACACCATTGAAAGCCAATCAATGTCCCCTGGCCTCAGCTTCCAGGGGACCAGGTGGATGATGCAGAAATCAGCTAATGATCTCTCTTGGAGATAGACAACAAATATTTTCACAGTTATTAATATATCTGTTCCATCGAGATGCTGAATCTCCAAGACTTGGAAACACAAGGTTAGGGGCAGAAGAGCTTTAGTTGTTTCCTATGTAAAGGGTAAAAAAGCAAATGATGATGATTCATGCTCTTTAGTTTTAAACCATTTTACATTTAGCCTCAATCTCTAATCAATAAAGAACCCATGCTGTAAAGAAGACTATAGTCTTGTTCAAGACATGAGACACAAACATAAAGCAGGCCAGATTACAATAGAAGATTATGACTGACAAGATTAAACTGTAAACTTCATGAGAGAACGGACTATATTCAACTTTAATTTTATGTTCAATCCAGCGTCTGGTTGAAGCTA
>NW_025395541.1:0-1131 GCF_016433145.1 Gracilinanus agilis | reverse complement strand
CTTCTCTTCTCTTCTCTTCTCTTCTCTTCTCTTCTCTTCTCTTCTCTGCTTTTATCTGCTTTTCTTTATTTACATTTGTTGCAGCCCATCCTTCCCTTTCTTGCATCATAGAAGGCATCTTCCAGGAGATAGATATGTATATAAATTATATTTTAACTTTAAGTGCCTGAGGATGGATTTGACTTCAGATCTCCCAGATTCCAGACCCAGCCCTCTAATCACCATGCCATATAGATGCAAATCATCAAAACTAATTAATGAATTTTTAAAAATCAAAGAATATATGCAATAATCTATACCTGTAGGTCAACTCCCCCCTTCCCCCCCACACTTCTGCAAAGGAAATGGGAGTGGGGAATGTATCTGAAGACCAAAAAAAAATTAAGAATTGTTACTCAGGTGTTTTTTTTTTAATCATGGATTTAGATTCAGCCTCCTTGCCACTTGGCTCCTGTTGTCCCCATTTCCAGGCCCCAGATCCAAACAAAATAAGTTCCTTCCCCTTGTCCACAGATCAGTCTTTCAGATATCTGTGGACTTCCTCATATTATTATTATTATTATTATTATTATTATTATTATTATTATTATTATTATTATTCCTGTTGACATCTTAGGAGCACAGGGCCGCAACCATCTCACACCAGTGGACTCTGTTCTGNTATTATTCCTGTTGACTCCTTAGGAGCATAGGGCCGCAACCATCTCACGCCAGTGGACTCTGTTCTGGGCAACTTCCCCCAGCTGGGCCCATGTCATTCCAACTGTTTTTGTTTCATTTTCGGCAGATCTTCGCCAGGTCTGTTTTGGTCTTCCGACTTTCCTCCTCCCTCAAGGGTTCCAGCTCAATGCTTGTCTTGCTACCTTGTCTTCCGGTTTTCGTAGCGTATGTCTTATTCATCTCCACTTACGTTTCATATACTCATATACTCTCTGCTTATTCTGTGGCCAGAGGCCATGGCTCATTCTCCTGGACATTGCCCCTGATACTCCCTCTGGGGCCCGAGGGAGCTCCATTAGCTTGTGAGGTAGTGAATCTATGAATGTTTGACTCAGCACCCCTGGAAGGCTGATCGCCCCTATCCTGCAGTATTCCTAACTCATTCAGGCTCTCTCCCAAAAGGCATAATTC
>NW_025395540.1:0-5320 GCF_016433145.1 Gracilinanus agilis | reverse complement strand
GATAGATAGATAGATAGATAGATAGATAGATAGATAGATAGATAGATAGATAGATAGATAGATAGATGGATGGATGGATGGATGGATGGATGGATGGATGGATGGATGGATAGATGGATAGATAGATAGATGGATACATGAATTATGCTCCCCTCTCCTTTATCATAATGGCATGGAGTGACTGGGATATTAGATGCATATTTTATATTCTTTTTCTTGTTCTCAGTTTTATCTGCATCAGGCAAGTGCCTTACTGGTCTAGTGCTTCTTGGAAGGCTCTGCACCCACCAACACTAAGCTTACCAATCAGGAAATTAGTAGTTGATAGATTTTCAGGGTCAATTACGGAAAGCAACTTTATCTAAGATGTATCTTAGATCCAGTTCTAAGGTTCACTGAACAGAAGCGTTAGAGGATTGGCCAAGGAAAAATACCATACCTGATAATAACAACGATAGTGGATTTTTATCAGTAACAAGCTTCACTTGTTAGAAAAACAAATTATCCAATCCATCCATCCTCCCCAGTTCAACCAAAGATGTGATCTGGCTGCAATATACAGATTACAAAACAGGCTTTATGGAAGAGAATGGCAGTGATGGGGAACTTAACCATTTAGACATTTTCAGAAAGTCCTGCACCCCTCCCCCCCCAAAAAGCAAAGCAAAGATATATTCTTTATTATCTTACTGATGATTTTATTAAAAAAATAACCTTACCTTCTATCTTAGAATCAATACTGTATGTATACTGTGGTCAAAAAAAGAAATAATGGAATTGTAGAGAGAAGTGAGTACTGCCATCTCAGAGACCAAGGCCAATTAGGAGGGGTATGTTGGACAATTTGGTGAGCACTTTTATTTTTTACTAAGATGGTTACAATGGCCCTATCTATCACAAATCAAAAGCTGTATGTAATCATTTATCAAGATTTTTCATTTTATTCATTCATTCATTCAAGAATTTAATGAATTCTTTAGTAGATAAATGTGAAACAAATAAATTTTTTAAAAGAAGAGTTAAAAATGATCAACAACCATATAACATGTTACTCCAAATCCCTAATAGTAAAGAAAAATTAAAAGTTCTGAGGTTTCATCTCCTATCCATAATATGTTTTAAAATTCATTTAATTATTACACTATATTACATTATATTATTACCCCTACGTATTCCATCCTCCCTCTCCTCTCCCCACTAGAGAAGACATCATTTAACAACAACAACAACAACAACAATATATTTATATATATTTGTAAAATTATGTCTTGCTTGTTTCTATTTATTAGTTCTTTTTCTGGAGGCAGACATTCACAAAAGTCATTCTTCAAACACTATTTCTGTTGCTGCATATAATGTTCTCTTGGTTGTACTCATTTCACTCTTCATAATTTCATGTAGGTCTTTTCACATTTTTAAAAAATTGGCCTGCTCATCATTTCTTACAGTACAGTAGTATTCTGTCACAATAATATGCCAGCTTATTTAGCCATTCCCAATTGATGGGCATCCCTTCAATTTCCAGTTCTTTGCCACCACAGAGGCAGCTGCTATAAATATTTTAGAATATTTATAAAGGTTCTTTTCCTTTTTCCCTTATCACTTTAGGAAATAAATCCAATAGTGGTATTGCTGAGTCAAAAAAGCATACACAAGTTTTATAATTCCTTGGGCATAATTCCAGATTGATCTCCAAAACGTTTGGCTCAGTTCGCAGTTCCACCAAAACTATATTAGTGACCTCGTTTTCCCACATCTCACATCTGTCATTTTGCCATTTTATCATTTTAACCAATATGATAGGTATGTGATGATATCTCAGAGTTTTTTATTTGCTTTTCTCTAATCAATAATGAGCTACAGCATTTTTTCATGCAGTTATATTTAATTTTGCTTTCTTCATCCAAAAACAGTTTGTTCATATCTTTTGACCATTTATCAATGGGGAAATGACTCGTATACTTATGAATTTGAGTCCTCTATCTGAGAAACTATCTACAAAAATTCATATTTGTAAATCTTTTTTAAAATAGAGTTAACAAATACTGCTGGAATTATGAGGAAACAGGTGCATGAATATGTTGTTGGAGCTATAAATTGATCTAGCTAGTCTGAAAAACAATTTGGAGTAATGTAAAAAATGTGGATAATTTGTTCATAACCTTTGACATAAGATCCACCTGAAGGATGTCAACAACAAAAAAAGAAAGGTTTTATATAATACATAATATTTATGAGAACACTCTTTGTGGTAACAAACACTAAATAAATCAGTCCATTGGGGAAGAGTTGGATATTTTGTGAAAAAAGAATGTAAGGGAATAATATATCATAAGAAATGAAAAATATGAAGAATTCAGAGGAACTTGGGGAAATTTGCATGAACTGAGGTCAAGCAAAGTAAGTGAAACCAACAGAACAATATATAAAACCAGAATAATATAAAGGAAAGAAATATGAAAATGTACCAGAACTCAAATAAATTCAGCGATCCTACGCTTTTGACAAGATTGATTTTTTAAAATCCCTTCTCCTATTTGTACAGGGATATGGGAATACAAATAAGGAATGAGGCATATTCCACCAGAAATGGTCAATGTGTCACTTTGCTTTGCTTGGCTATAGTTCTTTATAAGAGAAGATTCTATTTAGGATGGTATCAGGAAATAGCACTGTTTTCCTAAGGGTCAGTAAAATCACTTTTTATAAGGTAAATTAAAATAATAGAAAAGAATTGTATATATAAAAGTATACTAAAAGAGGGGGGCAGCAGGGTATCTCAGTAGACTGAGAGCCAGGACTAGAGATGGGAGGTGCTGAGTTTAAATCTGCCCTCAGACACTTACTAGCTGAGTGATCCTGGGCAAGTCACTTAACCCCTATTGCCTAGCCCTTACTGCTCTCTGCCTTGGAACCAATACATGGTATTGATTCTAAGATGGAAAGTAATGGTTTTTAAAAAATCACTGACAGTGGTCACATAAAAGTACATTAGAGGAGCAGCCAGGTGGCTTGATGGATAGAGAACCAAGACTGGAGATGAGAGATCCTGAGTTCAAATCTGGTCTCAGACACTTCCTAGCTGTGTGACCGTGGGCAAATCACCTAACCCCAACTATCTAGCCCTTACCACTCCTTTGCCTTGGAACTGACTTTTAGTATTGATTCTAAGACAGAAGGTAAGGGTTTAAGGAGGGGAAAAGTACCTTTGAGTACAGTAAAATATGAGTATCACTACTCCTATAGAATTACAACAATTTTAAAAAATTTGATATCCTCAAGTTTCCTACTAATTTCATCTTCATGAAAAATATGATAGAATTCAGCCAAATAGAACCAAAAAATGTTAATGTACCTTCAGTCTTCAGTCAAATATGACCAAATGATCAACTGGCTTCTGTTCATTCTTTTGTCCTCAAAGCTAATTTTTAACATTAATTTAGCAAGTTAACAGCCCCTCATGAAGACCCCTTAATATAATAAACCATTTGGTTGAAAACAAACCTAGTTACACAGCCATGGAGAAATCTAGGAAGTGCTGATGGACATTAGCCAGAAAAGAAATATGCTCTAGTTGGCATTAGCATTGAGCCCAACACCATGATAATCTGAGAAGTTTCCATTTAAGAAGTCAAATGATCCTGGAACCAAAGCTACTTCCAGATTGTAAATTCCAGCCTTAGGCTACTTCAGTGAATTCTTTTCAGTTCATTTCTAGTGATAAAATGCAGATATGAAACCAGATGCCTGACTTCCTCATTTTACAGATAAGTAAATTGAGGCTCATGGAAGTTAAATCATTTGGCCAATCTCATATAGTAGAAGAACCAAAATTCAAAACAAGGTCCCTTGATTCCATATCCAGCATTCGTTCTCCCCTTCACAAAGATGTTGCGACATTACTACATTCAATGGCTATATCACACCATATACTAAAACTCTTCTTCTATAGGTGAAAATTAGAAGATGCTCTTTCAAGAGAAACAAGAAAAACTCACTTCTTTGAGAAAAATACATTGGACTTTTGTAAGATAAGATTTGTATCCTAAGATTTTTAAAAATGGTTCGTCATGGCCAAGCTCCTTAGGCAGGTCATCTCTCACTCCCACTAGCTTGAGATCTAAAGCCTTAATTTCAGCATCCTGAGATTCCCCTGCTTGGTCCCATGAGTGTTTCCTCATTTTTAGTGGATTGACAAGCAACAACTTCAGGTCAGTTCTCCCTATCTGTCCTTTCCTCAAGCTTCAATCTCTAGAATTCTGTCTGTTCCAGCACAGTGCAGTTACAGCTCCCCTCTGTGGAAAACTGAGGAAGACAGGAACCTACAATAGGTAGGTTACCTGCCTGATCTCTGTGAGCATCCATAGGATTCTAACCTCCCAGGCTATAAGAGCAGAAAAAAAAATCAACAAATCTGAATTAATAATTATTGTTGGAAGGTTTGACTGCTGGATATTGTCTTGAATGCAAGAAGAAAGGAAGAAAGGAAACGTTACCTTATTCATTCTTTTGCCTGTACCATTTCCAAAATGTATATATATTTATAGAAACATTTATGATGCATATCAGACATCACTATTTATGTACTCTGCCTTTAATCCTAGGTCCTTTTTAGCACTACTATGGCATAAAAACAAATAGAAAAAATACAGTTCCTTTTGGTTACACACAGAAATGAGGAGATTAAAAGCAAATGATTTCCTATATCTAGCCACCTACAAATGCAGCCATGGAAACTACCCAGGGCCCCACTTGCCTGCTCTGAAAAAGGAAAGAATATTTATCATTAACTAGAGTCCCTTGACCCTTGTTCAGGGGAAAAGATCTTTTGCAGAGCTGCCAATAGCTATCTGTAGCACACCATTGAAAGCCAATCAATGTCCCCTGGCCTCAGCTTCCAGGGGACCAGGTGGATGATGCAGAAATCAGCTAATGATCTCTCTTGGAGATAGACAACAAATATTTTCACAGTTATTAATATATCTGTTCCATCGAGATGCTGAATCTCCAAGACTTGGAAACACAAGGTTAGGGGCAGAAGAGCTTTAGTTGTTTCCTATGTAAAGGGTAAAAAAGCAAATGATGATGATTCATGCTCTTTAGTTTTAAACCATTTTACATTTAGCCTCAATCTCTAATCAATAAAGAACCCATGCTGTAAAGAAGACTATAGTCTTGTTCAAGACATGAGACACAAACATAAAGCAGGCCAGATTACAATAGAAGATTATGACTGACAAGATTAAACTGTAAACTTCATGAGAGAACGGACCATATTCAACTTTAATTTTATGTTCAATCCAGCGTCTGGTTGAAGCTA
>NW_025395539.1:779-1801 GCF_016433145.1 Gracilinanus agilis | reverse complement strand
AAAAAAAGGAAAGAAGAAAACCAAATTGATAGCATCAAAGATGAAAAGGGAGACCTCACCTCTAATGAAGGGGAAATTAAGGCAATCATTAAAAACTATTTTGCCCAATTATATGGCAATAAATATAACAATTTAGGAGATATGGACGAATATTTACAAAAATATAAACTGCCTAGATTAACAGCAGAAGAAATAGAATACCTAAATAATCCCATATCAGAAAAAGAAATTGAACAAGCCATCAAAGAACTCCCTAAGAAAAAATCGCCAGGGCCTGATGGATTCACAAGTGAATTCTATCAGACATTCAAAGAGCAACTAATCCCAATACTATGCAAATTATTTGATATGATAAGCAAAGAAGGAGTCCTACCAAATTCCTTTTATGACACAAATATGGTACTGATTCCAAAGCCAGGGAGATCAAAAACAGAAAAAGAAAACTACAGACCAATCTCCCTAATGAACATAGATGCAAAAATCTTAAATAGAATACTAGCAAAGAGACTCCAGCAAGTAATTAAAAAGATCATCCACTATGATCAGGTGGGATTTATACCAGGAATGCAAGGTTGGTTCAACATTAGGAAAACCATCCACATAATTGACCATATCAACAGTCTAACAAACAAAAATCACATGATTATCTCAATAGATGCTGAAAAAGCCTTTGACAAAATACAGCATCCATTCCTATTGAAAACACTGAAAAGTATAGGAATAGAAGGACCTTTCCTAAAAATAATAAACAGTATATACCTAAAACCATCAACAAACATCATATGCAATGGGGATAAATTAGAAGCCTTCCCAATAAGATCGGGAGTAAAACAAGGATGCCCATTATCACCTCTATTATTCAACATAGTACTAGAAACACTAGCAGTTGCAATTAGAGAAGAAAAAGAAATTGAAGGTATCAAAATAGGCAAGGAGGAGACTAAGCTATCACTCTTTGCAGATGATATGATGGTCTACTTAAAAAATCCTAGAGAATCAACTAAGAAGCTTGTAGAAATAAT
>NW_025395539.1:0-679 GCF_016433145.1 Gracilinanus agilis | reverse complement strand
TCCAACACACTAGAGCAGCAAGAAGTAGAAAGAGAATCACCATTTAAAATCACCCTAGACAATATAAAATACTTAGGAATCTACCTACCAAAACAAACACAGCAATTATATGAATACAACTACAAAACACTTTCCAAACAAATAAAACTGGATTTAAACAATTGGAAAGCCATTGATTGCTCATGGGTAGGGCGAGCTAACATAATAAAATGACAATTCTACCCAAATTAATTTACCTATTTAGCACCATACCTATCAAGCTACCAAAAAACTTCTTTACCGAATTAGAAAAAACTATAACAAATTTCATTTGGAATAACAAAAGATCAAGAATTTCAAGGGAAATAATGAAAAAAAATGTGAAGGAAGGGGGCCTAGCAGTACCAGATATTAAACTATACTATAAAGCAGCAGTCATCAAAGCAATATGGTACTGGCTAAGAGATAGAGAGGAGGATCAATGGAGGATCACTTGGGATTAATGACATCAGCAAGACAGTGTATGATAAACCCAAAGAGCCAAACTTTTGGGACATGAATCCACTATTTGGCAAAAATTGCTGGGAAATTTGGAAAACAATATGGGAGAGATTAGGTCTAGATCAACATCTCACACCCTACACCAAGATAAATTCAGAATGGGTGAACGACTTGAATATAAAGAGGGAAACTATAAACA